>NW_026125839.1:0-297736 GCF_943737965.1 Phodopus roborovskii | reverse complement strand
AAACAACCCCTATACAATAAAAAAGAACTTCAGGAGGCATCATCCTGACTTTTAAGCTCTACTACAGAGCAATAGTTCTGAAAACAGCCTTGTATTGGCATAAAAATAGACAGGTAGACCAATGGAATCGAATTGAAAATCCTGATATTAATCCACGCACTCTATGAACACCTGATTTTTGAAAAACAGATAAAATTATACAATGGGGCAAAGACAGCATCTTCAACAAATGGTGCTGGCACAATTGGAATGACGGTGCATAAAAGACTTCATATAGACCCTTGTCTGTCGCCATGCACAAAAAACTCAAGTCCAAATGGATCAAAGACCTCAAGATCCAGCCACATTGAACTAATACCCCAGAAAAGAAAGAAGGAGGTACCCTTGAGACAAATTGGTATAGGAGACCGCTTATTGAACACAACTCCAGGGGCACAGACACTGAAAGAAACAATTAATAAATGGGACCTCTTCCAACTTAGAAGCTTCTGTAAGGCAAAGGTCACAGTCCACAAGACCAAACAACCAAATGGCAGCCCACAGACTGGGAAAAGATTTTCACCAACCCTATATCTTACAAAGGGCTGATCTCCAAAATATACAAAGAACTCAAGAAACTAGTCAACAAAACACCAAATAACCCTATTAAAAAATGGGGTACAGAACTGAAGAAAGAATTCTCAATGGAGGAAATCAAAAATGCTGAAAGACTTAAGAAAATGATCCACATCCTTAGCTATCAGGGAAATGCAAATCAAAACAACTTTGAGATACCATCTTACCCCTGTCAGAATGGCTAAAATTAGAAACACCAGTGATGACTTATGTTGGAGAGGATGTGGAAAAAAGTAGAACATTCCTCCACTGCTGGTGGGAGTGCAAACTCATACAGCCATTTTGGAGATCAGTATGGTGGTCCCTCAGGAAATGGGAATTAGTTTACAACAGGACCAAAAATCCCCCTCTTAGGCATATACCTAAAGGATTCACATCCATGCAACAAAGACATCTGTTCAACTATGTTCATATTAGCACTATTTGTAATAGCAAGAACCTGGAAGCAACCTAGATGCCCTTCAATTGAAGAATGGTTAATGAAGATGTGGCACATCTACACAATGGAATACTATTCTGCAGAAAAAAAAATAATGGTATCTTGAAATTCGCAGGCAAAGCTGATGGCACTTGAAGAAACCATCCTGAATGAGGTAACCCAGTCACAAAAAGAGGAACACAGTATGTACTCACTCATATATGGATTTTAGACCTAGAGCAAAGGATCACCAGCCTATAATTCACATCACCAGAGGAACTAGGACATATTGTTTATGCTAATAGATTTATATAAAGTCCCTCACAGAACTGGGAAGGGACAAGTCCCCCAGAGCTCAGGTGAAGTTGGGGGGGGGGGAGAAGAAAAGGAGAGAGAAGTAGGAGAAAATGAGGGAAAACATGTGTGACCAGGTAAATTGAGCCTGGTTAGGAATAGAAGATAGGAAAGAGAGAGAGCAAGGAACAAAGACAGAGAGAGAGAACATAAAAGAGGGAGCCAATATTGGTTTGAAGATAAAATTGAACACATAGAAATGTCTGGAGAACTACAAGACTGCTCCCAACTAGCAACTTCAGCTTCCGTGGAAAGGCTATCATAAATACCCTTCCCGGAGAGTGAGATCAATAACTAACTTCTCCATGGAGCCCTCAACTAATGTCTGTTGAAAACAGGATCAAACACCCATACATAAACGCTGAGTGGAACTAGAACCCAGATGCAGTTGGAGAGGACAAGACCATGCAGCAGAAACACATACAGACAGCTTACCTGAACAAGGAGGAGCTAAGGGCCACTAGACTGATAGCTGGGAAGCCAGCAGGGGACTGACTCAGGTCCCCCTGAATATGGGTCTCAGCCAGAAGGACTGAGCAGTCTAAGAGACCTCAGACAGTGGAGCCCGGATGTATCCCTGGTACACAAAAGGACTTTGCGAATACATCTCCCATGGAGGGATAACTGCATTAATCTAGAGACAGGAGAGAAGCCCTAGTACCTACTTCACATGACTTGTCAGAGCTACATGACCCCAACTGGATTGCATTATCCTACATATGGAATTAGGGTGGGTTGTTGGGAGGGAATGGTGGTTAGAGGGCATGTGAGAGGGCAAAGAGGGTAAACAGGAGGGAAAGAGGGAGGGAGGGATGGAGGGAGGGAGGAAGAGGAAACTGGGATCGAAATGTAAAATAATAAATTAAATTAAAAAATACTTTGACTCCAAGATTTAAGTTGAAGGACAAGTTACTGGGGAAAAGGATTTCTATTTTTGTTTCCACAGAAAATGAAAAGATGTGGATTCCTTCCAGACTAATGTGGTTTGATTACGCCAGACTGCCTGAAACAGAGTACAAGGTGATCCTACATTCAAAACAGCTGAACAAAGCAGCCCTACAGACTATAGCCAGGATTACTGAATCTTATTTGATTCTCCCCCATGACAGTGCCCTTACCAGCAGGAAGTAGTTTGGAAAGAACGACGCCCAAATTCCCAAATATTGTGTATAAATATTTGTTTTCATTTAATTGAACTTTGTTAGATAAAATAAAATAAAAAAAAACAATGATTATATCATCCATGACACCTGGAGTTTGGGGCCATCTAGGGGGTCAAGTGTTCCAGATCATCTAATTACATAATTAATGTATTTACATTGACAATTCCTGTTAATACCCAAGATAATGTAAAAATTTGTATATTTATGTAAACCAATAATCCTCTATTCCATGAAGAGTCCTGTAAAGCTTCCTCTTCGGGAGTTATAATGCAATATCATCACATTTTATGACTGATTGTTTGAATTGATGAAGATGACATCTTTCATGGCAAGAGTCTGGCCTGTCTTTCCTTCCAGTTAAAGTCTACATCACCTCTTTATGGTGACAGTTATCTATTACTGGCTTATTTAATTTTTTAAATCATTTAATCGATTTACAATGACATCATTGATTCTGTTTAGGGTGCAAATATCTATCAGGGACAAGGATAGGAAGGTTGTAGACATGGACACAGCAGTTTCTGGATGACCTATGCATGACCCAGAGTACTAGGGATGCTGCTCTGCCAGGTGTGGTTCCTGCCGCACCACAACAAAGATTCAGGAGCTGGTGATGATGTCAGGCCAATAGAGTTCATCAGGGAAGACAGTACGATTATCTCTTTATTAACTTATGGAATTTTAAAACTCAATGAAGACAGCAGACTTTATCATGTCTGGCACGCCTGACAGGAATTTATGCGACAAAAAGTACAACGACTTACACCTTTAAATAAGTAATTATTAAATCTTATCCTCATATAAGCTATGAACCCTGAAGTTTGGTGCCACCTTGTGTGACTCAGGTGTGACAGATGACCTAACTATCTGATTATTTCATTATTCAATCTGCCCTTTTTCTATTCCAGGAAGAGTGGAGTCTGGATCCACCTTTTTGGTGGTAATTGTCCCTTGTGGTCATTTCATTATTTAGTTAAGTAGTTATTTTAGTGAATGGTGATAGCATTTTGTAAGGTCTCTAGGGGTGAATTATGAGTAATTATCTCATAATTCATTCAATTTTTTTTCAAATCTATGATCAAAAACTCAATTTTCTCTTCAGTTTTGTACTATCTTGTAGGAGTCACGTATAAAACACCATTCACTAGTTTGATTTTTATTCATTTAATTATCTAAGTATTACTTCCTTGACAATTAATGGACTCTGGTTTCATCTTATGTAAATTAAGTATGAAGGACTTTCCAATTAGTTACTTTTTTGATTACGTATGTAATGATGGTGTCATCCATTATGGGTTTACCTGCTGTGCGATTGACACAGCAGGAGATTGATACCAGAACCAGTGCTCAGCGAATGAGGGACACTGGGATATCCACTGATTTCTGATGTCGTAATAATAGATTTTAAAGGATCGAATGTTTAACCGATTTAAAAAACTGCATTGTTTCGCACCATCAGTTTCTGAGATCTTGCAACAGAACTGACCCATGAGGGACACAGGCAACACTGATTTTACAAATGGAATAATTTTATAAACTCATGAGCAGAGAATCTTATCTAATGAACTCTGTTTGGCTGATAACATGAAACACCACCTACTCTAAATAATTCTAAATAACCATATGAGAAAGTGGGGTACAGGACTTAATAGAGAATTTTCAATTGAGGAATCAGAAATGACTAAAAGAAACATAAGACATTGCTCAAAATCCTTAGTCATCAGCCAAATTCAAATCAAAACAACCATGAGAAACCATGTGATCAAGCTGTGCTAATGGTAAGTGAATAAAAAGAATTTTTTTATTTTATTTTTTTTTTTTTTTTTTTTTTTTTTTTTTAGCTCCCTGGCTACCATCTCTTCCATGAATCGGGCAAAGGCCTAGAGTTTGAAATAAAGACAAGAAAGCTAGTCATTCGTTCAATGCAATGTCAGAATGCCAACTACTGAATGCCATTTATTGAGGGGCAAGAATGTGCTTTATTACTGACTTACAGCACAGTGGAAAATTACAGGAAATTTCGGCTTAGCTCCTCACTATGAGGTGTGTGTTTTCATGAGGTATGTATTGTCATGAGGTATGTGTTGTCACAAGTTGTGTGTTGTCAAGGAGTGTGTTGTCTCAGGGTTTGTTATCAAAACAGGAAGAGTACCAACAACAGCCATTGTGCAATGAGTTCCCTCCAACAGCTTCAGGCTTGCTCAGGTTGCTTTGGGTCTTACAGTTCTCCCTTTCTTTTAATATAAACTAACACCTGACTTATTTGGAAGCAGATGTCAGCATAATTACTTACCCATCATTGGAGAGGTCACCCAGGCCTGTAACCTTCCTGTCTTAGGTGATATTTGACCCCTCTGCCTTACTGTCACTGGTGAATAGTTTGTTAGCCTCATGTGGGCAGAGGCATTTTACCTCGAGCCAAAGACAGTGTCTGTCTTGTTAGAAAGATGGCATGGGCCTGTTTAGTGCTGTGGCAATGTAGACCAAATGCAAGGGCTACAAACTCCCAATGATCTGCTCACAAGTTGAAGTCCTTGTAAAAGGCCTTCTGCATTGGCAAGTGAAATTCATGTTTCATAGATGTTAATGATCTTCATGGCTGAAGCATGTGTATAACTTAAAATTCATCACTCCAGGATTTCTGGAGAAAAATGATGAATTATCACAGATATGTGTGAGAGACAGAAGAAGATGCCATATGAGTTTCTCACAAAAATTCAAGTGTTCCCATAGGAGATTAGTTTGTAAATTTAGTTTAAAAATGCCAATTTGTACTAGATAATAAAGTGTGCTTTGGGTAGATAAGGCTTAAGCCAAATCACCTGATACTTGATCCACTGTGCTTGCAGTATTTACCGATTGGGAGAGGCTATCGTAGAAGCTGTTGCTTCAGGGATGAAAGCAGCACTGGTAGCCATGATCCCAGAATCTCCTTTCCTCTCTGCTGCACACCTGGGTACCTCCCCAAGACAGCTGTTACAGTCGACAGACCTGCTGAGAACAAGTGAAACTTTCTCCAAAATTATTAGCATTGTTTAAAACAATAAGAATGGAACCAGAATACAGTGCCTGAGATGAAGGTGAAATTCTTGTCCTTTGGATAAAAGTGTAAATTTATAGCCTCTTGATTCAAATTATAATTAGTGGTTAGGATAAAAGGCCACATATAGCTTCTCAGACCTGCAGGCATCAGGACGGGTAGATTCTTGAAGACCCATCGGACCTTCTTTCTGGCTGTTACAATCACCTTCCATCCTCATATGACGAAGCAGCCACTCAGGCACTTAAACACAGTTATCTTTGTCTTGTGGAAAGAAACAAACTGACCCTGCATTCCACATATTTTGCCTTCTTTAAGTTCTTTTAATGTCTGACCCCAGCTTATACTTCGAGGAATTCAAATAGTGACAGGATACTGCAAGTTGGGCCAGTAAGGCAATATAAGCTTTCAACAGAAAAGAAAGGACCATAATTATTTCATAGTACAGCAGTAGGTTTGAACAGCAGATCTATAGGGAGAAGTGTCAGAAGATGAGAAAAATAGGGAAGGCAGAACAAAGAAAAGATTAAAGCTGGTACAGAGAGTAATTGCTTAAGCCATGTCTTATTCTAAGTAAGCTTCTCATGAGGAATAGCTTCTTGTATACTACCATCTATGGGGAAATGGAAGGAAATGATAGACTTCTAAGACATCAGCAGGAATTACCACCATTTGATGAGACAACCTCACGAGAAGGCTACTCAAGCAGTGGAGTACAGGGGGAAAACAGGCAATCCCATTAACATTACTGACTAAGGCCACAGTGTCCATGGGCCTAATAAGCATAGCTCCATGTGGTTTCAATTAGAGCACACCAAGGACTTTTCAAACCTTTTCTCTCAGACAGTAGGACATCCAAAACCCCAAAAAGTATCAGCCCTGTTACATAGTCCACAATAGTTCACCCAGACCTGTTTTGGCTGACTACTTTAACTATAGCAATTTGTATTCATGATAAGGTCTCTCCTCTATCCAGATTCTTGATAACCATCATCTGTGGATTCCAAGAACCTGACCACCAGGAAAATTATGCATTATCTAGGAATGATTAACTGGTTCCATATTGCTTACCTTAACTACTGTTGAAGGATGAAATCTCAGCTTCCATCCTGCCTCTCTCTTTCTACACTGTGACTCCACCAATATCCAAGTGGGCCATGAACTCAATCCTTTCACAAATCCCTCTTCATACATAAGTCCCCACAATAATCAGGCATCTTGTGAGTTCACTCATTTTCTGGTCTATTTTCCTTCTCACTGACCAGTCAAGGGCCAGGCAGGAAGGAAGTGTAGGTTTTTCTTCCCAGCACTGGACATGAGAAGAAGGATTAGGAGTTCAAAACAATTCTCAATTATATAACATAAGACAACCAAAAGTTACAAAAGACTTTGCTCTACTCAGGAATCAATAATAAACATCACTTGAGAAAAGGAATGGAATAAGTAAAATCTAGGAAACACAGGAGAGCATCGACATAGAGATACAAGCAGTGATGTGTTTAAAAAAGACATTTAAAAAGATTCCAATAGCTGGGTGGTGATGTCCCATACATTCAGATGGATGTCTATATCTGTGAGTTCAAGACAAGCCTGGTCTACAAGATATAGTTGAGGGACCAGCGGCAGAGTCACAAAAAAAATGGGGTCTCAAAAAATAAATGAACAAAAATTAAAAACAAAAAAGCTAGGAAAACAGATACCACCCTTGGCTACAGGCCTCACTTGAAGAAGGACAGGCCCCAGCTAGATCCACATATCAATGCCACCATCCTGAGTCCATGGTGCTGGAAGCTTGCCCCCCATCGCTGGGCCTCTGCTACAGAGAATTCAGAAGGAGAGTGCCAGGTCCTGGCTAGATCTGCATATCCACGCAGGAACATCTTGAAACACTGTGTACCAGGACCTATGACCTCCATTGACAGGACTCTGCTAGAGGTGAGTCCGGGATTGCGTGGAATTCCCCCCAACCCCTAACCTGGAAACTCCCTGGACTGGCTCCAGATCATGCTCCGCCTGTGGCTTTTTCACAGCTCAAAAACACATAGGAAATAGATAATCTAACTTCAACAGAATCCAAGGGAAAAACAGGGGAAAATATATATACAAAACCACTGTCAACATCAAATCATAAACAAAAAACCATTAATGAACAATGGCCCTTACTTTCCCTCAATGTTAATGGTATTATCTCACTTATAAATAGAGAAAGGCTAACAGAATAAATACTGAAACAGAATCCATCCTTCTGCTGCACACAAGAAACACATCTAAGCTTCAAAGATAGACATTACTCAGGGTAAAGGGCTGGAAAAGATCTTCCAATGAACTGGACCCAAGAAGCAAGCAGGTCTGGCTATCTTACTACCTAATAAGTTAGACTTCAAACCAAAATCAATCAAAAGAGATGAAAACAGTCATTATGTATTCATCAAAGGGAGAAATCCTAAGCACAAAACTTCAATTCTGAACCTCTATGCCCCAAATACAAAAGCACCCACATTTGTAAAAGAAATGGTAATAAAATTCAAACCTCACATAAAACCACACACACTTATAGTGGAAGACTTCCACACCCCACTCTCACAACTAGACAGGACTAACTGTCAGAAACTTTACAAAGAAACAAAAAACTTAGCAGAAGTTATGTCTCAATTGGGTTTCACAGACAAATATTGAACGTTCCATACAAACAAAAAAGAATAAAACTTCTTCTCTGTTCCACATGGAACGTTCTCTGAAATTGACCATATACTAGGCAACATAAAAATCCTCATCCAATACAAAAAACATTTGAATATTACCCTGTATCTTATCAGACCTCCATGCCTTAAATTGCCATTCAATAAAAACAACAACAAATCACAAAAAACCCTACAAACTCATGGAAACTGGATTATGCTCAATTTCAAAATACTTGGGTCTAAGAAGAAATAAAGAAATTAAGGAATTCGTAAAATTCAATGAGGTTGTGGATACAACATACATGAATTTATGGGACACCTTGAAAGCACTGCTAAGAGTGAAGTTTAGTGCATCAAGTGCCCATATGAAGAAAAAGGATGAAAGACACATTAGAGAATTAACAGCACAACTGAAAACCTTAGGACAAAAATGAAGTAAACTCAACCCTCAAGAGTAGGCCCCATTATCAATTTTTGGGCTGAAAACAATAAAGTAGAAAACAGGAAAAGAACACCAAAAAAAAAAAAATCAATGCAATAAAGAGTTGGTTTTTTTCAGAAAATTAACAAGGTAGACAAACCTTTATCCAAACTAAACAAAAAGCAGAGAGAACATGGAAATTAACAAAATCAGATACAAAAGGGGGTACAGAACAATAGACATGGAGGAAATCCAGGCAATTTTCAGGTCATATTTTGAAAACTTATACTCCACAAAATTTGAAAAGTCAAAGGATATGGACAAATTTCTGGATAACTCTTATTTAACAAAATTAAATCAAGAATAGACAAGCAACTTATATTGACCTATAAAAACTATCAATGTAGGAGCCATCATAAAAAGCCTTCCAACATAAAAAAAAAAAAAAAATCCCAGAGCCAGATAACTTCTTCAGTGAAGAATTTTACCAAAAATTCATGGAAGAGCTAATATTAATTCTCCTGAAACAGAAGTTATTTACCAAACACATTTTTGAGGCTACAATCACCTTGATACCCATTCACACAAAGACACAACTAAGAGAAAATTAAAGACCAATATCCCTCCTGCACATTGATGCAAAATACTCAAGAAAATACTAGAAAATCGAATCCAAGAATATATCAGAAAAATCATCTACCATGATCAACTAGGCTTCATCCTTGGGTTACAGGGATGGCTTCACATATGAAAATATATCAAATATACCACTATATAAACAAATTGAAAATGAAAAAAGATCACATGATCATCTCCCTAGATGTAGAAAAAACCTTTGACAAAATTCAACATCCTTTCATGTTAAAGGTCTTGGAGATATCAGGGATAAAAGGAATTTATATAAACATATTAATAGTAATATGTAGTAAACACAGAGCAAATATCAAGCTGAATGTAGAGAAGCTTAAGGCGATTCCTCTAAAATCAGGACAAAGACTAGACTGCCCTCTGTCTCCATATCTCTTCATTATTGTATTTGAAGTGCTAGCTAAAGAAATAAGACAAGAAAAGGATATCAAGAGGAACTCAATCTTTCCCTATTTTCAGAAGATATGATTGTTTAAATAAGCAACCAAAAAACTCTACCAGGGTACTCCTACAGCTGAAAAACACATTCAGCAAAGTATCACCATAAAAAATAAACTGAAAAAAAGATCATAGTCATGTTATATTCAGACAACAAAGGGGCTGAGAAAGAAATCAGAGAAACATCACCTCTAGAATAGCCACAAACAACAAAAAGTACCTTGGGGTAACACTTATCAAACAAGTAAAGACCTATATAATAATAATTTGTGTCTCTACAAAAAGAAATTAAGAAAACACCAGAAAATGTAAAGATCTCCAATCTCATGGATAGGTAGAATAAACATAGTAAAAATGGCAATATTTCCAATGGCAATCTACAGATTCAATGCAATATCTATTAAAATGCCAGCACAATTCTTCACTGACCTCAAAAAGATAATAATTAACTTTATATTGAAAAACAAGGCTTCTCTCCTGTCTCTAGATTAAGGCAGTTATCCCTCCATGGGGGATGTGTTCGCAAGGTCCTTTTGTGAACCAGGGATACATCCTGGCTCCACTGTCTGAGGTCATTTAGATTGCTCAGTCCTTTTGGCTGGGACCCATATTCAGGGGGGCCTGAGTCAGTCCCATGTTGGCTTCCCAGCTATCAGTCTGGTGGCCTGTTAGCTCCTCCTTGTTCAGGTAAGCTGTCTCTATGTTTTTCTGCTGCCTGGTCTTGTCCTCTCCATCTGAATCTGGGTTCTACTTCAACTCAGTGTTTATGTATGGGTGTTTGCTCCAGTTTCCATCATATGGAATTGGGGTGGGGAGATGGGAGGGGTTAGAGTGCATGTGAGAGGGCAGAGAGGGTAAAAGGGAGGGGAAGGAAAGAGGGAGGGAGGGGGAGGAAGACAGGGATGGTTGGAGGGAGGGAGAGAGGGTGAGGGAACTTGGATCGACATGTAAAATAATAAATTAAATAAACTAAAAAAAATGCTTTGACTCCAAAATTTTAGTTCAAGGGCACATTACTGTGGAAAAGGATTTCTATTTTTGTTTCCACAGAAAATGCAAAGATGTGGATTCCTTCCAGACTAATATGGTTTGATCAAGTCAGACCGCCTGAAACAGAGTACATTCAAAACAGCTGGACATACAGCATTACAGACTACAGCCAGGATTTCTGAAATTTCTTCGAATTCCCCAAGACAGTGCCCTTTACCAGCAGGAAGTAGTTTGGAAAGAAGGATGCCCAAATTTCCAATATGTCTATAAATGTTTGTTTTTATTTAAATGGACCTGGTTATGTAAAATAAATAATTAAAATGGAAAAAATAAAACATCTGTGAGCAAGAAAAAAAAAAGACAGAAAAACAAAAGAACAAGAATAGCCAAAACAACCTGTATAATAAAGGAACTTCACAAGGCATCATTATCCCTGACTTTAAGATCTACTACAGAGCTATAGTCATGAAAACAGCCTGGTATTAGCACAAAGATAGACAAGTACCTCAATGAAATTTAATAGAAAATCTTGACATTAACCCACACACATATGAGCACCTGAATTTGACAAAACAACTAAAAGTTTACACTGGGATAAGGAAAGCATCTTCAACAAGTGGTGCTAGTACAACTAGATGATGGTGTATAGAAGACTGAAGACAGATGTATGTCTATAGTCATGCAAAAAACACAAGTCCAGATCCTGCTGCTCCTGTCTCTAGTCCCCATCGAGAGTACCCTTGGAGCTCTGATACACCCCCACCCATCCGCACCGCCAGCCTAGCTTTCTTCTTTGGACTTTAAGAGTATAATGATGACCAGGTGAGACATGCACCCTGGTGAATTAAATATCTGCTGTAGTCTTCAGATATCCATTGTTAGGCAGCCATTTTTTAACTACCTGGACCACAGCCTATGAGACATTATAATAAATCCATGTATTACATGTATGGAGAGATTCATCCTACCATCCCTGTTCATGCAGAGAACCTTAAATAATGCAGTTATTTTTTGCTCTCTTTTGATTTTAAACTGGTACTGATCATGTGTTTAGTAACAATATTTCTCATAAATACAAACTTCCTAGTTTCAACAGTAGGAAGACTACTGTTTTCATTACTGTTCATTTTCCAAGCATTTGCTCTGAGTTTCAAGGCTAAAATTCCTACATTCTTAGAGCCATCATCCAGCTTTATAGGAGGAGAAATAGCTACTACTTTCTTTGTCATCTGGATCCTGCTTGTCTTTCCTGATTTTAAGTGCCTGTGCCAACCAGGTAAAGAGCAAATTCAGTTCACCTGAACTCAATGTTAAGCTATATAACAATTAACATTTGTATCCCTATATGTCTCTGTAGGAGTGTGGCTGCAAATCATGTCAAAGGAGAAACTCCTGATTTACAAACAGCCCCTAAGCCCATCCTCATATCATAGAAGAAGTCATTCTCAAGCTGCTTAAGAGGGAACTATTGAATTGGTCTGCAAGATGGTCCAGTTTTCTTCTATAGAAAATCATATTTTGGCCGGATGGGCAAGATAAGCCCAGAGGAGACGTGTTTGAAAAAGTAAACACTGTTGTGTTGAGAGTTTGACTGAGCAAGAAAGTCATCTGTTTAGGTCCTGACTCATAAAGAAGGAACATAGCTCCTTCTCAAACCCATTAATGAGCTTAGCAGATTCAGTACCAGCCTGGGGACCTAAACTTAGACCCTCAGGTATTGAGAATTAAATAGATTCTGTCATTTAACATAATGAAGATACATAGGAGAGAATGTAATTGTTGGAATCCACAGCCTTGGTGGAGGGGTTGCTTCATATATTGTGAACACTACTCTTCCCACCACATGGAGCTGGGGTTATCGGTCCAAAGGAACTGAGGGCATAGTCAGTAAAGTTCCCTAGATGCACTGTGTTCTCCTCATGATGCAATGTGTGAGTAGCCTTCTCATGAGCTGGTCAAATTAAAAGATAACTCCTCCTGACTTCCTAAAATTCTCCCATTTCTTCCATCTCCTCCTGAAATTAGGGAACAGGAAGCTATTCCTGATAAGATGCTTAGTTAGAATAACACATACTTTAAGCAAGCCATCCCTTCCCCAGGTTTTATCTTTTCTTTGTTCTGCCTTTCCTATTTCCCTCATCTTCACACACCTCTACCCCAAGACCTGTCAGTGAAGTGTGAACATCTGTTTCATGTCACTCATGTATTATTAAATAATTATGGTAGAAAATTTTTTGTTTCAGTTTTTAATTGCCTTCCTGGCCTCACTTGCTGTTTTTTATTACTATTTAAATTCTTCAACATTTCAGTTGTAATCTGACCCTGAAAGAATTTAAAAATGGCAGTATCTATGTAATGCAAAAGTCTGTTTTAGGATCCAGGTTGTGGTGGTGCTTGCCTTTAACCCCAGTACTCAGGAGACACAGGCAGGAAGATTTCTGTGAATTTGAAACCAATGTCATGACCACAGCTAGTCTAACTACAACTGAGACTATTGCACAGGGAAATCCTGTCTCAAAATCCCCTAACAAATCTGTTTTAGGCTATGTCCCATTTGCCCATTAGCCAGAAAAAGATGCATGCTATCATTACAAAGATATTCTTTATTTATCTCTTAAGTCTATGGAGTTATTTCTCATTGGAATGGCAAACTATAGAATAGCTGCACTTCCAGCTTTATAGAATTATGTTTCTGTGACAGGCTCACTCTTTATGATATAGGTGTCCTTTCGCCCAGTTGGTTGCTTCTCTTGATTATCCATTCTTAAATAAATGAATGTATTCCTTCAGTACATGCTTTAGACCAAGTATCTTAAACACTTATTTATGGATACCGATTATTTTTGCAGAAATATTTAATTAACAGACCTCCTTAATCTGTAACACTACAAATTGATTTAAAATATAACCCACTCCAAAATCACAAATGATCTAAAAATACCAGAAGATGAAAAATTATGTCCTTAGAGTTTTCAAATTGTACATTTATGTCATGGAGTAAACTATCCATTGCATTTACAGGAAAACAAAAATTTCATGAGTAGCATGTTTTCTGCCTTCAGACTAGAGTAAAATGAATAGATTTTCTGAGTGTATTGCAAGGGGAAACAGGGTAGGTAAACAGCTGCTTAAGTTACCATCATGAAAAAGGTCCTGCTTCAGGAAACATGATGGTTTGAGTGTGATTGGGTCGATGATGTCATAGGGAGTGGTACTATTAGAAGGTGAGGCTTTGCTGAAGTTAGGTTTGCATTTTTGTAAGAAGAGCATCACTGATGATGGGCTTTCGGGGTTTCCATGTTCTGGATATGAGCAAGTGCGTAAGATGACGTCCTCTGGCCTGTGTATCAAGATGAAACCAGCATCACATTCTTCTTCCAATCATGTTTTCTCTTATGACAATGGACTGGACCTCTGAAACTTTGAGTGACTGCAATTAAGTGTCTTCTATATAAGATCTCTCTTGGATAGTATAGTGGTGAATATCTCATCCCTGCCTGCCATTGGTGAGACCAGGGTTGGATTCCCTAAGTGGGAGAGTACTACTCAGGAGGCAGAGGCAAGCAGATCTCTGTTAGTTGGAGACCAGACTGATATATAAGACTAGTTCCAGGACAAACTCCAAAGCCACAGAGAAACTCTTTCTCAAACAACAACAACAAGACTTGTGGAATTTGTTTGTGTATATACAAAACAATAAAAAAATTCTTAACTAATGCATATTAGGTGATTGTGTTCTTTAAATATTCAGGGTGCATTAATTCATGTCAGGTGAATGAAGACAGACTAGATTTGTGTGATCAAAATTTTGGATGTTTATATTGAACTGGGCCATGACACACAAGGTTAGGTCAATGAAAATTGCATGGATCACATTTAACCGTGCCTGTCCTACCCTGTGCTGGGAAGAAACTACTGCAAATCCTTCAGGATGAGGCTTTGGATGTTCATTGAGAAGCAAATACAGATCATTTATTGATGGTTTACCAAACCCTGTGCCTGGGACTGGGGACTGCAAATAAAGAGAGGAATATGAAAGAATTGAGTTCATTTAAGAACTTTGATTTTGCTGTAGAAAATGTGCAGAAAGATGTGGGAGAGAGAAGGAACAAGAGCAATTTCCTGTTTTCCATTGGTTGCAATTAAAATTGTGGAGCCTGTATTCAATTTTAGATGATGTACAAAATGCCTGACTGGCCATTTCTTTGTGTCCATCCACAGACAAGCGTAATCAATGATCTGAATAATGGACACATTAATATGAAAGGAAATTTCAGGCTCCCTTGTGGGAGCTCCGATGTAAACCACTGCTACACAGCATGATGCATGTCTAGGCTTCAGAGCTTAAAGAGCAGCTCTGCCTAGCTGTCAGTGCTATTGGGATTTTGAGGGACTATGTGACTTGTGCTGACCAGGTCAATGGCCTTTGTGCTCTGAGCCTACCTGTATATATGTTCCCTGAGGAGAATGAGATATCTTGCATATCAGTATCCATACTGGTCTGTGGTGGTGCAAAACTTTAATCCAAGCACTTGGGAGGTGGAGGCAGACAGATCACTGTGAATTCTAGACCTGGCTGATTTTCAAAGAAAATTCCAATCCTACAGAGAAACCCTGCCTTGAAAAACCAAATCAAACCAAAAGAAAACAAAATACAAACAAATATTGCTTTCCTGTGTGCATCACAGGCTTGCTTTAGGCATGTTTGGAACACACAAGGGAGAAACTATAATTTTGGCTTCTGGAATTTAGGAAAATGGCATTCTACATTCAGGTTTGTCTTACATGTGTCATGTACAATTTAAAAATCAGTGGAAATAACAGATGGGGATCATCCTTCAGCAAGATTTGACCAGAGTGCTTTTAACTTTCCATTACCACATTTCAACCAGGAAAGTTGAAATCAATTAACATTCTTGTACTTAAAACATAATCTTTCCTGCTATAGGATGCCTGAGCCTTGATGGTGAATGTCTCCCATCTAAAATAACAATATGTCTGGGCACAGTCAGTTTTACACTCACCCTTCAGGCAGGGAGTAAGTGCAGGCAGTGCCTGCAGGTATGGAGTGTGTTTAGTATTATGAGAAGCAATTCCTATTAGCCATTTATAGATATTAATAGAAATCCTCTGGCATTGACCTAACTTTGTTTGATGACTTAAGTTTAGTGAATGAATAAAATGGAGCTTCATTTTTTAAAGGACCACGAAATACCATCATACTTGGAGAAATATTTTACAGGATCCACAAAGTGGAAGCCATATGGATCCTACTGAGTCTATTCCTTTAATAGCTTTAGAGAGCATTTATTTGAAATACTCGTGTATGCTGAAAACCAGCTGAGACATCTAGACTCATAAACCAAACAACTACAGAATTCTTCAAATTTCCATTGTTAGGCAAATATTAAGTATGTGGCCCTCAGCTTTTGAGACAGCCCAATAAATCCACTTTCAACAAAAACAGAGGGCTGAATTATTCCATTCCTGCTCAAGTAGAGAACATTGAATAATTAAGCTCTGATTTCACCTGCCCAATGTGGAAGCTGAGCTGGCTCACTATAGTGCTCATAGAGGCATTCTTCTCAGCCACTTTCTCTCTGAATATTCAAGTTACCATGAAACAACACTTTTTATTATTATTCATTTCTCAAAAATTTGACACTAACTTCAGGATTAAAACTCACAATGCAATGGAGGTATCACCCAGGTGTCTGTCACGGACAATATATCATCTTGTTTGTGATATGTTTCCTGCATTTTTCTCATGGAATTCTGAGGTGCCTGTGGCAACCAGGTGAATATTACCCTCAGTACTTTTGATCTCTGCAAGAATCCATAGAACAGACATCTTTTATGCCCTAAGTCTCCTTATTTTTTTAATATTCTGAGCAGCATGATCTACAGATAGAGTTCCAGGATCAGCCAGTATTGAAAACCTGTGTTGGAAAATCGATAAAAAAAAAAAGAGAGAGAGAGAAAAAATCTACAAAATGACAGAAAGAGTAGTTATAGTTGTAATTCCAATAATCATTCTCTTCCTCATCATCATCATAATAATAATAATTAAGATTCTGAATTGTCCAGCCTGGTACACAAAGTGTGTTCCAAGACAAAAAGTACTACACAGCCAAACCCTGTCCTGAAAAACCAAAATAAATGAATAAATAAATAAATAAGAATAAAAAAGAAAAAGACATGCATGTTTTTACTTTGTCTTTAAGAAAACTTTAACCATTGAGGAATTACTCTTGTCACCCAAGCCTCACTACCCAATCAGGGAATCTGGGCCCAAAGGCTAACCTAAGGTTTTTCAGGAAACTTCCTGGAGCCATGCTGCAGGCTTGATTTTATAGCACAACAGGCTCCACTGGATTGGTTGCTGTGCTGTAAGTGCTGCTATAGAAAACTGTGAAGAGCATAGATGAGCAAGGAAGACATAGAATGGTAAGCAAGGGAGTGCTATCCTAAGATGAAGAGGATTGTATTTGGAGGCAGAGAGTCTGAGTCAGGGCTTCCCTGAGGATGGTTGAAAACCTATTGAGTCATTCAAATTTGTGAGGTCCCATGTATTCCTAGAAGCTATGCAGATCATGGTGCAGAATATGAATACTTCTACTTTTGGGCTGAATCTGAGGATTGATTTCAATCAGGGAGCATTGTATGGAAATGTCTTTATAGTCAGCACCAACATGCTTTTCATGAATATGGAAGGCAAGTTGCAGAACATGGAGAGGTCCAGTTTGTTCAGTGCATTCAAGATGTTCTCTCTCTTTTTTTAAATTTTATATAACCAAGTCCATTTAAATGAAAACAAACATTAATAGACAGTATTTGGGAATTTGGGCATCGTTCTTTCAAAACTACTTCCTGCTGGTAAGGGGCACTGTCATTGGGAATTCTAAGAAGATTCAGAAATCATGGCTGAAGAATGTAAGGCTGCTTGGTCCAGCTGTTTTGAATTTAGGATCACCTGGTACTTTGTTTCAGGTGGTCTGGATTGATCAAACCACATTAGTCTGGAAGGAATCCACAGTTTTTCATTTTCTGTGGAAACAAAAATAAAAATCCTTTTCCTCAGTAACTTGTCCTTGAACTTAAATTTTGGAGTCGAAGCATTTTTTTTTATTTAATTTATTATTTTACATGTCGATCCCAGTTCCCTCTCCCTCCCTTTCTCCCTTCCTCCCTCCATCCCATTTACTCTCACTGCCCTCTCACATGCACTCTAACCATCCTTCCCTCCCATCCCCCCACCCCAATTCCATATGTAGGGGAATGCCATCCAGTTGGGGTCATGTAGATCTGACAGGTCATGTGAAGTAGGGACTAGGGCTTCTCTCCTGCCTCTATGTTAACGCAGTTGTCCCTCCATGGGGGATGTGTTCGCAAAGTCCATTTGTGCACCAGGGATACATCCTGGCTCCACTGTCTGAGGACCCTTAAACTGCTCAGTACTTCTGCCTGAGACCCATATTCAGGGGGGCCTGAGTGAGTCCCATGGTTCCTTCCCAGCTATCAGTCTGGTGGCCCGATAGCTCCTCCCTGTTCACATAAGCTGTCTCTATGTGTTTATGTCACCTGGTCATGTCCTCTCCATGTGCATCTGGGTTGTAGTTCAACTCAGTGTTTATGTATGAGTGTTTGCTCCTGTTTCCAACAGGCATTAGTTGAGGGCTCCATGGATAAGTTAGTTGTTGATCTCACTATCCGGGAAGGGCATTTATGGTAGCCCTTCCACGGAAGCACAAATTGTTAGTTGGCAGCAGTCTTGTAGTTCTCCAGACCTTTCTTTGTATTCAGTTTTATCCTCAAACCAATATTGGCTCCCTCTTTTATTTTCTCTCTCTCTCTCTCTCTCTTTCTCTCTCTCTCTCTCTCTCTCTCTCTCTCTCTGTGTCCTGTCTTCTATTCCTAACCGGACTCCGTCTTCCTGGTTGCATGTGTTTTCCTTTCTTCCCCCTCATTTTCTCTTACTTCTCTCTCCCTTCACTGCCCCCCCCACTTCCCCTGTGCTCTGTGGGACTTTTCCCTTCCCGGTTCTGTGAGGAACTTTATATGAATCTCTTAGAATACACCACTGATGTTGTGAATTATAGGCTGGTGATCCTTTGATCTAGGTCTAAAATCTATATATGAGTGAGTACATACTGTGGTACTCTTTTTGTGACTGGGTTACCTCATTTGGGATGGTTTCTTCAAGTGCTATCCACTTGTCTGTGAATTTCAAGATACCATTATTTTTTTTTCTGCAGAGTGGTGTTCCGTTGTGTAGATGTGCCACATCTTCATTATCCATTATTCAATTGAGGGACATCTAGTATGCTTCCAGGTGCTTGCTATTACAAATAGTGCTGCTATGAACATAGTTGAACAGATGTCTTTGTTGCATGGATGTGAATCCTTTGGGTATATGCCTAAGAGGGGGATGTCCGGGTCCTGTGGTAAACTAATTCCCATTTTCCTGAGGAACTGCCATACTGATCTCCAAAATGGCTGTATGACTTTGCACTACTACCAGCAGTGGAGGAGTGTTCCCATTTATCCACATCCTTTCCAACATGAGTCATCATTTGTATTTATAATTTTAGCCATTCTAGCAGGAGTAACATGGTATCTCAAAGTTGTTTTGATTTGCATTTCCCTGATAGCTAAGGATGTGGAGCACTTAATTAAGTGTCTTTCAGCTTTTTTGATTTCCTCTATTGAGAATTCTTTCTTCTGTTCTGTACCCCATTTTTTAATAGAGTTATTTGGTGTTTTGTTGACTAGTTTCTTGAGTTCTTTGTATATTTTGGAGATCACTCCTTTGACAGATATGGGATTGGTGAATGTCTTTTCCCAGTCTGTGGACTTCCCTTTGGTCAGGTAGACTATGTCCTTTGCCATACAGAAGCATCTAAGTTTGAAGAGGTCCAATTTATTAATTGTTTCTTTCAGTGTCTTTGCCCCAGGAAACGGTCTCCTATAGCAATTTCTTCTAGAGTACCTCCTACTTTCTCTTATAAGAGGTTTAATGGGGCTGGATTGATGTTGAGGTCTTTGATCCACTTGGACTTGAGTTTTGTGCCTGGTGACAGACATGGGTCTATCTGCATTCTTCTACACACCCTCATCCAATTGTGCCAGCACCATTTGTTGAAGATGCTGTCCTTGCCCCATTGTACAATTGAGATACTATGTTGAAAATTAGGAGTTCATAGGTGTATGAGTTCATATAAGTATTTTCAATTCCATTCCATTGGTCTACCTGTCTATTTTTATGTCATGACCAGGCTGTTTTCAGAACTATAGCTCTGTAGTAGAGTTTAAAGTCAGGGATGTTGATGCCTCCTGACATTCTTTTATTCTATAGGGTTGTTTTGACTATCCTGGTTTTTCCATATAAAGTTGATTATTATCCTTTCAAGGTCAGTGAAGAATTGTGGTGGGATTTTAATGGGGATTGCATTGAATCTGTAGATTGCTTTTGGCAAGATTGCCATTTTTACTATGTTTATCCTACTTATCGAAGAGCATAGGAGATCTTTCCATCTTCTGGTATCTTCTCTAATCTTTTTCTTTATAGCCACAAAGTTCTTATTATATAGGTCTTTTACTTTTTTGGTAAGCGTTACACCAAGATACTTTATGTTGCTTGTCGCTATTGTAAAGGGTGATGTTTCTCTGATTTCTTTCTCTGTCTATTTGTCATCTGAAAAAAGTAGGGTTACGGATTTTTTTGAGTTTATCTTGTATGCTGCTAGTTTGCTGAAGGTGTTTGTCAGCTGTAGGAGTTCCCTGGTAGATTTTATTGGATCGTTTATGTAAACTAGCATATCATCTGCAAATAGAGACAGTTTAACTTCCTCCTTTCCAATTTGGATCCCCTTTATCTCCTTTTGTTGTCTTATAGCATTAGCTAGAACTTCTAGTACAATATTGGAGAGATATGGAGAGAGAGGGCAGCCTTGTCTTGTTCATGAGTTTAGAGGTATACGCTTAAGTTTCTCTCCATTCAGTTTGATGTTGGCTGTTGGTTTGCTGTATATTGTTCTTATTATGTTTAGGTATGGTCCTGTTATCCATGACCTCTCCAAGACCTTTATCATGAAAGGGTATTGATTTTTTTCGAAGGCTTTTTCAGCATATAGGGAGATAATCATATGGTTTTTCTTTTTCAGTTTGTTTCTATGGTGTCTTGTCCAACCTCGGCCTTCAAGGAAGACATGACTCAGGCAAGATCTTCTTCAAGCAGTTTATTCAGGATCCTTGAACAGCTTCTTCTTCTGACCCCAGGGAAACACCCACACAGGCTTAAATCCCCTTGCTCTGACAACCCCAGTGAGCCACATGGACCCTGCAGATAATCTGCTCTTATGCAGAAATAAGCAAGCTGAACAGGTTAGCCAAATAAGAACTTGTTTACGACAGAGAGCACTCACCATTGGGAAGGTGGAAGGCAGAAGCCAGCACCATCTTTAAGGCATAGCACTTTGCAGCTCTCTACAATTCCCCATTTTTCTTTTATTAATTCAACAGGCAAGGGTAGTGTTCTGATCTCCAGTAACTTAGTGTCATTGTAATGACCCTGAATCCTGGTAGTCAGCCAAGTCAGTGGCACACCTGTCTGGTATCTTTTTCCTGGAGGTGGGGCCTCAGACACCAACCCACATGCAACCATAATTCCCCTTGTCAGACTTGCTTGCATCCAGAGCCAATTTGGAGTGCAGTGCTAAGCCATACAACCTGAGAGTGAAGGATCAATTCTTATTCATGTCTGCAAGCCATGCCCTTCCTCAATGGCTGTAAATGCCTGGAAAACTATAGCTGCATGCTGCCTCTGAGCAAGCCTCAGCCTGCAAAGGCACCACAGGCCCAGAAGGGAGATAAGCAGCAAGAGTATAGCTATGTCTCCCATTCACTCCCATTCTTTCCGGTGGTTCATGGCTTAAGTGATCCAAGTAGATAGTCCCTCTGCAACCGAGATGTCGACCCGGGTGTAATACACATGCATGATGGAAAGTCTCAGGTCCTGCATTAACTAATCAAATTGCCTAAAAATACTGAGAAAGCTGGTTAGGCATATTGGTAGCCACTGAATATTTTTGATATGGCACAGAGGTCACACATAGCCCTGTCATCTTCCATTCACATCCTATTAGTGCCAACTGCCACAAAGTGTCTATTTGCTCCTGCACCAGATCAATTCTTTGCTTCATGATCATAAGGCCTCCTTTTAACTGAGCACCGATTGAGGACTGAGCATCCAAGGTGGTAGAAACATTCTTGGACAATTCATTTAACTTAGAGGCTGTCAGTACTGATGTGCTCATGGCCACGGCAGCCGTGACTGAACCACACCTGCAAAATCGCCCAATATTGCTGCTGTAATGCCAAAATCTCTCTGAAGTCTAAACACTGTCATAGCACTCGGGGCATCAACAGGCACCGGAATCCATCTGCTAGCTTGAGGAGGCTTAGGATTGAATCATTCACCAAAACGCTCAGTGGCAGACCAAGCAAATTCAGCCACCCCATGAACTATGCCCCTTTTCATAAGGAAAGGGGACAAATCTGTTCAGCTGCCATTAATGCCAGACAAGAGCCAGAGATCAAAAGGGTTAGAAATATCCACCTGCTGCGAATCCCCATCAGTAAAGTTTCTCCCAGCAAATGTTTTATTGAAGCTGGTACTAATTCTTGGTGAGAAGATTAAATATCCCTTGCTCGCCCAAACAACCTCTTTTGATTGACATCCTGTCCAGGAAAGGAATCCACCTCCTTGTTTACTCGAACAATGAGGGGCCCACTTAGGCTGATGGGGTGCTGACTTGTCAAACTCACTTTCAGCAGGCCACCATCCACTTACCCAGGAGGCGTTGACCTACCTAATGGGGTCTCTCGTGGTGGGCACATCAAACCAAGCTGCAGATTGATTAAATAACATAATGCACTGACTCTTATCACTAATATCACTTAAAGGCATAGGCTTCCTGTTTTCTTTAATTTAAGTTTCTTTGACAAAAGTAGCTACTGAAGAGCCAGAAAAATTGGATGAGACGGAGATGTCCCCATTTTAAAAAAAATTTACTTTCGGTTCACTAGAACCTCTTGCTCAATGCCTGAGACTTTATTGCCACTTATCCCTGCAGTCCTTATTATCCCACTCTTCCTGGGGAACCTCATTGCCACTTATTTCTGTGGTCTTTATTGTCCCACCTTACCTTAGGAAATTTCCAGTGCTGCCCTGACTGCAAGAAGTTCTGATCTCCGTCCTGGTAAGGGCCACCAGCTGTCGCGCCCAACCTCGGCCTGCAAGGAAGATGCAACTCGGGCAAGATCTTCTTCAAGTAGTTTATTCAGGATCCTTGAACATGCTTCTTCTTCTTCTGACTCCGGGGAAATGCCTGCACTGGCTTAAATCCTCTTGTGCTGACAAACCCCATTGAGCCATGGGGTCCCTGCAGATAGTCTGCTCTTATAAGGAAGCAAGCAAGCTCAACAGGCTTGGCCAAATAAGGACTTTTTTTTACAACAGAGAGTGCTCACCATCAGGAAGGTGGAAGGTAGAAGCCTGCACCATCTTAACGCATGGCACATTGTAGCTCTCTACACCCTCCAAATATAATAATCAAACACCTAGCATACAGAATAGAGAAAGAATATTAAGAGCAATGAAGGAAAAAGACAGGTAACATTAAGGCAGACCTATCAAAATTACACTTGAGTTCTCCATGGAAACCCTCAATGCCAGAAACTACTGGATAGATGTTCTACAAGTATTAAGAGACCACAGAAGTGAGCCCAGGATGCTATACCCAGAAAAACTCTCAGTCACTATAGATGGGGAAAACAAGTTATATAATGATAAAACCAGATTTTTCCAAATATGTATCTACAAATCCAGCTCTACAGAAAGTATCGGAAGGAAAACTCCAACCCAAGGAAATTAACTATGCCCACGAAGATTGTATGCAACAGATAAACTCAACACACCATTAAAATCTGACCAAAATTCTTCACTGACCATGAAAGGATCATATTCAACTTTATATGGAAAAACAAAAGACCCAGGATAGCCAAAACAACCCTGTGCAATAAAAAAACTTCAGGAGGCATCACCATCCCTTACTTTAAACTGCACCACAGAGCTATAGTCCTGAAACAAGGTTGGTATTGGCACCAAAATAGACATGTAGACCAATGGAATCAAATTGAAATTCCTGATATTAACCCACACACCTACACCTGATTTTTGACAAAGCTGCTAAATGAATACAATGGGTCGAAGACAGCATCGTCAACAAATGGTGCTGGCACAATTGGATGAGGGTGTGTAGAAGACTGCAGATAGACCCATGTCCTTCACCATGCACAAAACTCAAGTCCAAATGTATCACAGACCTCAACAACAAACTAGCCACATTGAACCTCTTAGAAGAGAAAGTAGGGGTTACCCTTGAACAAATTGGTATAGGAGACCACTTCCTGAACACTCAGAGACACTGAAAGAAAAAATTAATAAATGGGACCTCTTCAAACTTAGAAGCTTCTGGAAGGCAAAGGACACAGTCCACAAGTCCAAAAGGCTGCCTACAGACTGGGAAAAGATTTTCAACAGTCCTACATCCGACAAAGGGCTGATCTCCAAAATATACAAAGAACTCAAGAAACTAGTCAACAAAACACCAAATAACCCTGGGTAAAAATGGGGTACAGAACTCTCAATAGAGGAAATCAAAAAGGGTGAAATACAATTAAGAAAGTGCTCTAAATCCTTAGCTATCAGGGAAATGCAAATCAAAACATCTTTGAGAAACCATCTTATTCCACACTGTGTGAGACTTTCAGAACCACCATTGCCCTGCTAAATTCTTTTATATTTGCATTTTCTTTCCTGTAGATTAAAAAAAATCCTTAAATTATGTAACTTCTGTGTAACTACAGAGAACAACGATTAAGTATCTTTAGCTACAATGGCGGTCACTTCCACACTTCCTCTGTGACACCTTTTTAAAAACAAGGCCATAAGTGGTCTGGTGCCTCAACCTTGAACTACCTGTAATTCCAATACTCAGGAGGCTAAGGGAAGGAGGCAGTCAGAGTTTGAGTCCAGTCTAGGCAACACAGTAAGCCACTTTCTCAAAAAAAAAGAAAACACACACACACACACACACACACACACACACACACACATTCTGAGAGGCAAAGTTGCATACTGTTGTCATCCAGCACTTAGGAAGTAGAGGTAGGAGAATCAGGACTGCAAGGTTCTTTATGGTACATAGAGAGCTCAAGATGATTGTGGACTGTATGAAACCTTGTATAAGGAAGGAAGACACCCAAAGACTGACGCAAAAACTTCACAAAAAAAAAAAAAAAAAAAAAAAAAAATCAAATCAAATCCTTACCATCTTTCATATCTATTCTTAGTCAACAAAGTATTGCGAACAATATCCTCATTATTTTAAAAACATTTTAATATTGGCAGTATTTTGTGAACTGAAAAAAATAAAAACCTCGCAAGGGCAACATTGAACAGCAACAAAAGCAGACATAGTCACATACATAGGGCACCTCTAAAAAGAAATATCAATCTCTAACCCTAACAGATATCAAGTATAATTCTTTCTCCACATGTACTTTAATGATGAGTAGTGAGGTACTGTAAGGATGGAAAAATTTAGCCCAATTTTCCCTAGACTCTGCCCCCTAGCAGTGAATAGGCAAAAGGTCATTCTTGACTGTTTTATGACAAGGTGGGTTACTGACAGCACCTGTGAGTGAATGAGAACAAGAAATGAGCTTTGCCACACTACCCAGGAGCCCTATCGAAAGCACACTCCCTGTGCTAAGTGTGGGCTTGTCACACTACCCAGGAGCCCCAGCGAATGCGGACTTCCTGGGCAAAGTGTGGGCTTGGATAGTTCAAATTGATTCGTCCATACTGTATGCTATTGAGATAATTGGTTTGTAATGTGCGGGCTTTGTTGTAACCCTATAAAAGCTGTCTGAACCCTGTACCCAGGGTTCCCAGTCCCAGTATGGCTGCGGACTTCAGTGCACTGGAATATAAAAGATCTCATGCTTTTGCACCAAGACCGGTTTTTGTGAGTGATTTGGGGGGCCACCTTTCCTGAGTTGGTGCGTGAGGGTCCACACCCTCCACGGGTCTTACATTTGGTGCATTGGCCAGGAATGGCCAGGAAACCGCGACCACCCATCTCACCCGAGAACCAGGACTTGGACGTACTGGGATCCCCTCTGATGTATACGTTTACTTGTATGTATTGTATGTTCGCCAGAGTCTCTGTTCTGAATATATGTTATCTGTTTTCTGCCTGTATGCTGGAGACATTGGGTGATGGGGACCAGTTGTAAGCTTCTGCTTGTCGGCCCATAGGGCCAGACATAGAAACTTCTTACGAGGCCTGCCCGCTCCACACGGGTCTGAATCTGTTCATCACCTCTGGTGGGGAGGCTTCTTGTTTCTGGCTCTGGTTGGTCCGCAGGCCTGCCTGAGTTCTGTCGCAGGGCACGCACGCACCACATGTGTCTGAATCTGTTCACATCCTCAGGCAGGGAGGCTTCTTGTTTCTGGCTCTGGCTGGTCAGCAGGCCGGAATTCTCTATCGGGTGGCCAACCCGCCACACATGTCTGAATCTGTTCGCTACCTCCAGTTGGGGGTGGGCTTGCCGCTTCCTTCTACCTGCCATTTGCTGGAGTCTTGGCATGCCATGTGTCTGGATCTGTTAGGTTCCGTTTAATGTGTTTCTGGTATAGTTTTTCTGGAAGGCGTTCTTGGTTTGGGTTTCCAGCTGCCCTCCGACCATAAGGACCTGAGAGGCTGTGACATGCAGACATGCTATTTGGTCACAAAGCTGTGGTCCTGAAGGAATCTTCAGGAGGTTTTAGGAAGCCTGGGGTTGCCCAGTTCTTAGCTTCTGTCTGTGGTTGGTAGGACCAAGTCTGAATCTGTTTTTGGCTTCTGTCGGTTGGAAGGACCGAGTCTGAATCTGTTTGCTAGGAAGCTCTCAGCTTCCATCTGTGAATCTGAATCTGTATTAGTTTTCTGGAATGTGTGCTCAGTTTTGGTTTACAGCTGCCTTTCCTCGGGCCGTAAGGACCTGAGAGGCTATGGTGAGAAGCAGACGTGCTATTTGGTCACAAAGCTGTGGCCCTGAAGGAATCTTTGGTGGGTTATAGGAAGCCTGAGGATGCCCAGTTCTTAGCTTCCCTCTGTGGTCGATAGGTTTTCGGCTTCTTTCGGTCAATAGGACCGAATCTAAATCTCTTTGCTAGGAAGCTCTCAGCTTCTGTCTGTTGGTGGTTAGGACCGAATCTGAATCTGTATGCTGCCTCTTGTTTGCTGGAGACTCAGCAGGTCACATGTCTGAATCTGTTAGTTTCTGTTTGATGTGTTTTCATTCTGTGAGTCTTTTGTGTCTTGTCTTTGTAGTTTTACCCTAGGACTGACTGTGATGGAGGAATCCCCTTTAGTTTAACTGTTGACCACTGGACAAAAATTAACCCATAATTTGTCAATAGGGATTAAGGAAATTCTGGCAGAATTTTGTGCCTCTGAGTTGGCGGATATCTGGTGTCACATGTTTATAATTCTGAGATTATCCAAGCTGCTAAGGCAACTGTTTTTTCAGGATCTGCTCTCATCCTGACCCACTGCCAGAGGGCATTTATGTGGTACCATCTTTGGGACAGGAAGACCCAGCAAAAATGTAAAAGCACAGGTCTCTCGCCCCCTGGAGAGAGCCACCAGGACAAGCTGCTTCCAAGAGGCTGTGGGTGGGGTGGCATGGGGTGGAGCCATTCGGGAATGAATGGGCAGGGTTATGACCCTGCTGCTGTGCATGCTTGGCTCCCCCAATGTCTGGTAGCCAGATTACAGCCTCCATTGCTGTGCCTCAGATCTTTATAATTGAGAAACTAGATCTTTGTAATTAAAAAACTAATCACACCCCTGTCTCAGAGGGTGGCAAATGCCCCACAGAGTTGGTAAAGTCTCTTGTGTTTTCTCAACAGGCAACAGCCTGCTGCAGATGCTCTTCACAACGGAGGAGCGGGAGAAAATACTATTGATGCGAGGTTTCCCTTGATGCACCTCAGTTGGGTCTTCAACACTGTGAAAGGTAGGGAGAGCTTAAAAATCTATTGCCAGGCTCTGATGGTGGGTCTCCGAGGTGCTGTGAGACAGCCCACAATTTGGCTAAGATGAGAGAGGTAATTCAGGTACCAACCAAATTTCCCTCAGTGTTTCTTGAAAGGCTCATAGAGGCCTTAAGGAGGTTTAATCCCTTTGACCCTACTTCAGAAGCCCAGAGAACTTTAATGACTCTGGCCTTTAAAGGGAAAACGGGTGTGACAAAAGACAGGAAAGAAATTTGACTAAAATCTTGGCCACAGTAATTAAAATATTGTAGAGCAGGCCCTAGACAGAAAGCCTGGACAACAGGACCAATGTGCATATTGTAATGGGTGCCACAGGACAACTGCATGGACTACCCGAAGAACAGTAAACCTTGGCGTGGTCTGGATGTCTCACTTGTTCCTAGATTTTCCAGGATGCCTTTACCCTCTGTTGACATCCTGTCAAAAGCAGGAGGCTGGATTTATTTTGATTCTGAACAGCCATCAGTAACTGATAAACAGGGAAGGAGCTTGATCCTGTAGACAATGGCTGTCGAAAGCGATGGCAGCCATGGCTGTACTGGTCAAAGACGCTGTCAAGTTAACTTTGGGACAGAAAGTAACTATAATAGCCCCCCATGCACTGGAGAGCAGGCGAGCATTTTCCAACAGCCCCAGACCAATGGATGACCAATATCCACATGACTCACTGATGCACTGCCTGCCATTCTTCTGCCTGAGAAGACTGATGAACTGGTGATTCATGACTGCCATCAACTGCTGGTTAAAGAGACTGGAGTTCGCAAAGATCTTACGGACTTCACTCTGGCCGGGCAAGCACTGACCTTGTTCCCCAATGGAAGCAGTTACATGGTACAAGGTAAAAAAAAAGGACTGGGGCAATGATATGAAAGAAACCTGCACTGTTTGGGCCAGCAGCCTGCCAGAAGAAACCTCAGAATGAGAAGATGAGCTCATGGCCTTAACACAGGACTTGCAGCTGGCCAAAGAAGGAATCTGTAAACATCTACAAGGCCAGCAGTTATGCTTTTATAACTGTACATGTGCACGGGGCTGTCTGTAAACAAAGGGGACTTGCTATACCTCAGATGAAAAGAAGCTTTACCCTCCTCAGAAGGGTTAGAGTATGTCCAGCAGATACATCATCTAACCCACCTAGGGGCTAAACATCTACAGAGACTGGTTAGAGCATCCCCTTGTCATGTTTTGAGACTATTGGGGATGTCCGACTCAGTAGTAAAACATTGTGTGCCTTGTAAGCTGGTTAATGCTAACCCTGCAAGAATGCCACCTTGGAAGAGATTGAGGGGAAGCCATCCAAGCACTCACTGGGAAATGGAATTCATGGAGGTAAAGCCTGCCAATTAGTTTTTATAGACCTTTTTCAGGATGGACAGAGACTTACCCTACCAAGAAGGAGACCTCAACCATAGTGGCTAAAAAAATACTGTTGCCCAGGTAAGTCAGGGACTGGCCAAGACAGTAGGGGTTAATTAAAAATTACATTGTGCATACAGACCAAAAAGCTCAGGGCAGGTAAACAGAACAAAAGAGACCCTCACTAAATTGACCACAGAGACTGACATTAATGACTAAATAGCTCTCCTAACCTTTGTGCTTTTCAGGGTTAAAAACACCCCTGGACTGTTTGGGCTGACCCGCTATAATTGGCTCTATGGGAGGGGGCCCTCCACTGATGAAAATTGCCTCTGTACACGGTGCTAATGTGCTGTTTTTCCAAGCCTTTGTTTGCTAGACTTAAGGTGCTCAAATGGGTGAGACAATGAACATGGAAGCAACTCCTGGAAGGTTACTCGGCTGAAGGAGATCTAAAAGTTACACATCACTTCCAAGTTTGAGGAGATTCAGTCTACTTTAGATGTCACTGCACAGCAACATTGAGACTTGGTGAAGGGGCCCACTTTGTGGCCATTATGGGAGCCAGGAACAGCCTCTTACAGCTGCTCATTGTTATTTGTTGCTCACTGTTACTTTTGTTAGGGAGCAAATCAGTGTGGTCCAAATTATGGCCTTTTAGTCCTGCTAGTTCTAAGATTAGAACTTAACCAGAGAAGAAGTGGGGAATGTAAGGATGGAAAAATTTAGCCCAATTTTCCCTAGACTCTGCCCCCCTAGCAGTGAATAGGCAAAAGGTCATTCTTGACTGATTTATGACAGGGTGGGTTACTGACAGCACCTGTGAGTGAATGAGAACAAGAAATGAGCTGTGCCACACTACGCAGGAGCCCTATCGAAAGCAGACTCCCTGTGCTTAGTGTGGGCTTGTCACACTACCCAGGAGCCCCAGCGAATGCGAACTTCCTGGGCAAAGTGTGGGCTTGGATAGTTCAAACTGATTCGTCCATACTGTATGCTATTGAGATAATTGGTTTGTAATGTGCAGGCTTTGTTGTAACCCTATAAAAGCTGTCTGAACACTGTACCCAGGGTTCCCAGTCCTGTACCCCACGTGGAGTATGGCTGCGGACCCCAGTGCACTGGAATATAAAAGATCTCATGCTTTTGCACCAAGACCAGTTCTCGAGAGGGATTTGGGTGGGCCACCTTTCCTGAGTCGGGGTGTGAGGGTCCACGCCCTCCGTGGGTCTTAAAGTACATGTAACCATGATATAGCAATCCTAGCTATCCCAGAAGGTGACACAGTAAAGTAGGCTACCATATACCATATACCCAGGAGTTCCACACCAGCCATGGCATTACCACAGAAATGAAAACAAAATTTAAAAACCAAGGTTAAGTACTTTGCTGTCAGTCAGGCAAAGAATGGCAGTGTTGATCCTTCATTTACTCACAATTACTTTGAGACAAGTGCAGATAATTAAGAGAAATATATTACACCAGGTGCATGCCACCTTCATGAATCCACTTTATAGCTGAGCCTTCAGTGCTTAAATTCAGTGATGAATACTCAGTTAATTACAAACTAGTATGCTGTAGCATCTCTAATATGAAAAGGAGCTACTGCACTTCCCCAGGTATAAATCTCAAGTCAAATTCCAAAGTGCTGCAAAATAGGTATAAACTTTAGTCCCAAAAAAGACAGTAGTGGTTGCTGTGGTGGAACCAGGGGCACACACTCTAGTATCTGAGAGACAGTCAGCTGTGTCTCCTGTTGCTAATAGTAAGTGAGATGATGGCTGAAACCCATCATTGAACTCAGCAGCTTGCTGTGAGATCAATGAGAACTTTGATAAAGGGCTTCAGAGTGGTGGCTTGGAGTGTGTTCCAGAGAGAACTGGTGGAAAAGAATTGGAGACAGGTGGCGCCTCCAGAGCGGTTGGCTTTGTAGGACAGCAGAGATTATCTGGCTGGTACACTGAAAGGAGAAAATCAACTAGAAACCACAATACAAGGGGAAACCTCTCCTGGAGTTGGAGGGCTGGATTCCTTTGAATTTAATAAAATGGAGAGGTCAAGGTGTCCATGGAGGAACAGGAATTCTGTGCAGGGTCAGGGAAAGCCCCATTCATTTCATCCTCTCATTTCAACCCAAAGGGAGATGTGTCTCTGTGTGGGGATGAGGAAAGGGGGCAAGTGTTACTGGAGGACCTCGGAGTCTACTGCTCATATCTAACGTTCTTTGGCCAAGCATGGTGTTTTGGTGACTATTTTCTTGAATTCTTTGTATATTTTGGACATCAGTCCTCTGTCAGATGTAGGGTTGTGAAGATCCATTTCCAGGCTGTGGGCTGCCGTTTGTTCTTGTCCACTGTGTCCTTTCCCTTACAGAAGCTTTTCAGTTTGAAAAAGTCCCACTTATTAATTGTCGATCTCATTGTATGTACTCCTTGATTTATGTTCAGAAAGTGGTCTCCTCTACCAGTTGTTCAATGTGACCCTCCTTTCTATTCTAAGAAGTTCCCTCTGGCTAGAATTATGTTGAGCTCTTTGATCCATTTGGACTTGATTTTTGTGCATGGCTATAGACATGGGTCTATCTGCACTTTTATACACACCATCATCCAGTTGTGCTAGCAACATTTGTTGCAGATGCTTTCCTCTCTCCCTTTTATACTTTCAGTGTTTTGTCAAAAATCAGGTGTTTGTAGGTGTTAGGGTTAATATCAGTATTTTTTATTTGATTAAATTGGTATGCCTGTCTATTTTTGTGCCAATACCAAGTGGTTATCAGGCCTATAGCTCTAGAGTAGAGCATGAAGTTGAGGATGGTGATGCCTCCTGAAGTTTTTTTTTTTTTTTTTTTTTTTTGTTGCACAGGTTTGTTTTGGCTATCCTGGGTCTTTTGTTTTTTACATAATGTTGAGTATTATCCTTTCAAGGTCAGTGAAGTATTGTGCCGGGATTTTATTGGGAATGCATTGAATATGCAGATTGCATATTCACAAAAACACATAAATATTAGGTTTTATAACAACAATTACTAATAAAAGAGATAATAAAAGTGCATGTATAGGAATATACAAAGCTATAGTAGCATATTTGACTCTTTTTACTGAAGTTATATTTTATCTAGACAAAAAGAATTACATCAATAACAAATATTTATTTCTCTCAGTCTCAACATCCCTAAGTTACTTCTAGAACTTTTTGTACTTTTGTTCCCTCTTGTTGTCTCCCATCTATGTTTTGGAACATTCATTGTCAGATGTTGAAGTTCCCATTGAAGCTATCATACTCAGTTTTATACTGGTATAGTAGATACATTTCATTAGATTGCAGAAATTAATGAGTGTTAATTGGGACATACTTGTAATGAGAAATCAATGGGGGAAATAAATGTATTCTGTCTCTAGAATAAATGTATTCTGTCTCTAGCCTATACATTTGGGAAAGATATTTAACTCCATGGTCAGAGGCCGTAGCTTCCACAGTATAGAAAAACATATGAAACCATCAGTGAATATTTATCCAAGAAGTTGCTTAAAAACAGGAGGCCCCTCAAGGAACACTATGGACCAGTTCAATCACCAGAGGATATTTAACTTAAGTAGTCAAACAAAGGTGGGACAATGGAAGGGGACATCTATTAGTATGTATGAATGGAAAACAGAAATTACTTCCTCTAATGATAAAGTCACTTTGTAACTGCACATACCATCTGCCTTCAGGCTCCCCATAACTGCACTTACTCCCTCCCTTCAGGGTGTGTGCAAACATGTCTAGGACAAATCTATTGTTATTTAGATAGGAGACATTCATCATCAAGGCACATACATCCTGTAGCAGGAAAGGTAATGTTTACAGGACAAAAGGAGTTATTGGAGCTCAATGAACTCATGAAAATTTGGAATGCATACCCATATACAGGTTGAGAAAAGTCAGACTGGCAGACTAAATTCCAGGACTGCCAAAGTACACAGAAGCCGTGTAAGGATATAGATGATGAGATTTACTTTTAACTGCTTGGTGGCAGTGAATGTTTAATCCCAGGACAAAGGAGGCTGCCTGATTTTCTGTGGTTGAGGCCAGCAAAGTCCACAGAATCAGTTCCGTTTTGAAAAGGAAAAACTGAAAGACCTAAAAAGTAATGTTAATGATGGACTAACCTTGTAACCAATATCTGACACGTGCAGAACTCGGCAGCTCATCTGGACCCTACTGTCCCAAGGGTTTAAAATTCCCCAACCATGGCCAGGCAAGTAAGAAAATTTCTGGGGACATCTGGGTTTTGCAGGCTGACTAAGGAAAAAATTCTCCTGGACCCCAGAGCATCAGGAGACACTTGATGCCATTAAGAAGGCCCAGGTGAAAGCGCCCACTCTAAGCCTTTTAATGTAACTAACCTTTTACGCTTCATGTGGACAAGCATAAGGGGTCGCCTGGGGAGATTTGACCAAATCCCTAGGGCCATGGAACAGACTAGTTGCTTTTCTGCCAAAGAAGCTTGATCCTGTAGCCAGGGGAGGGCCTGGCTGTCTAAAAGCTATCTCTGCTGACAAGTTGACTTTGGGGCATAAAGCAACTATAATAGCCCCCATGCATTGAAGAGCATTGTCTGGCAGCCGCCGACTGATGATGACCAATGCCAGTGTGACTCACCACCAAAGCCTGCTTCTCATTGGGAGACTGAGCAGATTGTGTTTGCTCCTCCAGCCAGCCTCATCCCACCACTCTTCTGCCTGGTGAAACAGGGACTCCTGACTGCCATCAACTGTTGATTAAAGAGACTGGAGTTCGCAAAGATCTTAAGGACATCCTGCTGGCTGGGGAGATGTTGACCAGTTCACTTCTGGGAGCAGTTACATTGTAAAAGGTAAAAAAAGGGCTGAGGTGGTGGTACTGCTAGACGAAGGGAAGTCTATAAACATTAACAGGCAGCAGGTATGCTTTTTCATCTGTTCATGTGCATGGGACTATCTCAACCATGTGGCTAAAAAATTTCTGAAGAAAATTTTCCGAAGATTTAAAATACCTAAGGCAGTAAAATCAGACAATGGTCCACCTTTTTTGTTGCCCAGGTAAGTCAGTCACTGGCCAAGATATTGGGGATTGATTAAAATTGCATTGTGCATACAGACCCCAAGCTCAGGTAGAAAGCATAAATAAAACCATTGAGGAGACCTTCACTACATTGACCGTGGAGACTGGTGTTAATGATCAGATAGCTCTCCTACACTTTATGCTCTTCAGGGTTAGAAACATCCCTGGACTGTTTGGTCTGAGCCCCTGTAAATGGCTCTGTGGGGGCCCTCCACTGGTGGAAATTACCTCTGTACATAGTGCTGATGTGCTATTCTCTTAAGCCTCTGTTTGCTAGGCTTAAGATGCTTGAGTGGGTGAGACAGTGAGCATGGAAGCAACTCTGAGGGACCTAGGTGGCAGGAGACTTGGAAGTTACACATCACATCCAAGTTGGAGATCCAGATTACATTAGATATCACTGCACAGAAACCTCGAGACTCCATAAAAATGCCCACTTTGCAGCTGGTCCAGACTATGTCCTCCTCCTCTGGACGCACCCCCACACCACTCCAGGTTATAGGACACAGGGACAGCCTCTTACAACTGCCCATTTTTATGTCTCTCTTGCTGCTTACTATTGAAAAAAATGTTACTTTTGTTATGAGTGCTGTCCAGATTATGGTGCTTAGAAAGCAGCACAGGAGCCTCCTGAGCCAAGAGGAGGCTGCTTCTTAATTTCCATAGTTACAAGATTAGAACTATTGACAAGAGAAAAAGGGGGAATGAAATACTTAAAAAGTAATGCAAATGATGGACTAACCTGGAAACCAATATCTGTTCCTTGGAATTTGCTAGCTTTCCCTCACAAGGCCCTGAGATAAGAATTCACACTGCCCCTCCTTTCTGCCCTCCTTTCCTGTGAGTCAACAGGTGGTAAATAGGGTCCTTAGGAAACAAAGTGATAACTGTAACTCTGGTTTGCCCAGACAAGATTAATTAGCACACCCTGAGGCCCTAAGTTCTGCTGACCCTAATAGCAGATATTCAAGCCTCCAAGGGTCACATACTCAATGGACAGAGGGTCCCAACCCTTCCATAAGCTTGTGGGTTTACCTTTAAAAACACCTGGGCCCAGGGGAGGGGGCTTCTCTCTAGCCTGCGTGTTTGAGGAGCCTGTTTGCACAAACGTTTCCTGTACATTAAAGCCTCTTGCGTTTTGCAGCAACTGGACTGGACATTGTGCTCTTGGTGGTATCAACCGAAACTGGAAGACTCCTCATTCTGAGGGTCTTACAGTTACATTCTATAAATGGTTGAGTTTCTGGAGATAAAATATTCTGAATAAAAGAAAAAAAAATTAAAGCAATTATCAATTACACTAAATGAAGCAAGCATAACCTACAGGAGAATTTTCTACACAAAAATCAATAATCAACATCACATGAGCAAAAAGAAATGAAACATGTAAAACCTAGAAATATTGGACAACATAAACAATCACAGATAAAAGCAATAATGCACTTAAATCAGATATTAAAAAGATACCAATAATTGATAGTTTTGAAAATCAAAATAACATATTTTTAATATGTTGAAAACTTGCCTATACTGACTTCAAAAAATGTCACACTTCCCTAGAGAGAACAACATTTGCAGCACAAGTTCTGATAGATATTAAAAATAAAACTTGGAGTCAGCTTCAGAGGGTGAAAGCTGATGGATCACAGAAGCAGAGCAGCCAGCCGCTAGAGTTCTTACCTCTACCAGTGTTGAGACCAAAAGACAGATCCTGTTGTCGCAAGGCCTTCTCGATTGACTGCTGTCTTTATGAAAGCTCAGAATGACTGCACAGACTGAACCCTCTCCCTGCAAGTCCTCCTGTCTCCTCCCAATTTATATTTCCCCTCTCTGTCCAGTCATAACCCTCCTATCTCACCATGGACAGTGCTGGGATTAAAGACATGCCATCTCAATGCTGGGATAACATTTCTGTTAGCAGTTTCTCTTTTAGACAGATTCTCTCTCTCTCTCCCTCCTTCCCTCTCTCCTTTTTTTAATGGCTTTCCTTCTTCCTCTCCCTTTGTATCTCTGTAGATATCTCCCTAACTCTCTCCCTTTTTCACCAATCTCTCTTTCTCTAGTAGGCCAGAGTGGCATTGAGCTAATAGATACATGTGTCTTTCTCCTAAGAGCTGGGATTAAATCTGTGTCCCACTGCTACCTGTTTATGGATGACCTTGCATACTTCATTTCCTGCCTGTATGGCTAACTAATGGCTCAGGTGTGTGACTAACTTGTGATTTAGTGTATGTAGTAACTAGTGGCTTTGTGTGGGTGGGCTAACTAATGGCTTATTTGTGTGGCTAACTAGTGACTTGGAACTTAACCAGGTGTGTAGCTATCTAATGACACATCTCTATGTGGCACTTGCGCTGCTGTCAAAGCCTGAGAAGCTCGGGATTGTGTAGAGGTTAATAACACAGGAATCTTGCTGATATTAAGAAGGTTCTTTATTATTTTCCTTTTATTCTGGGGGCTAGCTTATATATCACAGCACTAGATTGAGAAGGGGGAAACCAGACCCTGTGGTTAGACATCTCAGGTTCCAAGAACAGGTTAGTGTGCATTCAGGGTTGCAGAAGCCAAAGGAACATTAGCATTTTGCATTAGAAAACATGTCTCCTGTTTTCTAGCTATTACAGATGCCTGCCCTCAGGGCAGCAGGAGGGGGAGTAAATTCTTAGCCTAGGTCTTAATTCTTACAATTCCCCCTTTTTTCTTTTCTATGAGAGACCCTAGCTTAGGTATTGCAGGGTGTGGCACCCCTTACCCATCTTCATGGGCCCCCACAAGCTCATGTTTTAGGATAGGGGCTTCACTGCAAGTTTCCCATCATGGGGGTACCTCATTTCTGCAGCATCTGTATCCAGACCTCATGACTTTTGGGAGAGCCATGGGCCAGACTATGCTTCTTTTGTGAAAAGAACTGTCAGATCATGCATAGCACAACCACTACTGGCTCCAACTTGCTGAGAGACAATGTGCCACTCAAAATCTGTAACCAACCTGGGCCATGGCATTCCACCAGCCCTCTGCTGAAATAGGAGTAATTCAGGTCTTATTGACCTCTACTCTCTGGTCAGCCAAAACACTGGTAAAATTTACAAAAGACAAGGCCCCACCAGCATTTAGGCTGTTGACCCCTACAGAGACATTTGCATTCCAATCAAGGTGATACAAGAGGAATGACAGAGTGAAAGCAGGAGGCCTGCTATACCAACCCCAAAACCCTAATTGCTCCTGAAGTAAGGCAGTTTGCTGATTTAAGTTAAAGAGTCAAAACTGAATATGATAATCCAAATTGAATATGAGCATTCAGGCAGGGCATTCTGCTCAGGTAGAGCTTCGCTGATTCTGTCCACCAGCTGTTTAATAGGCTCTGCTTTGGCTACAAACTGAGTGACAGCAATCCCCCCAAGGACAGCAGCAGTAGCCTACACAGCAATGACAGGAATGATGGCAGGGCAATATCAAAGTCCCCTCTTGGCTGTAGAGGATAATTTCTTCTCCCCCATATCAGTCTCCCATTATCATCGGGTGAGGTCAGGAACTGGAACTACCAGGGCTCCGGTGTCCCTGGGGGGGGGGGGCAGAAATTGCTCAGGAAGCAGGTTCTGGAAGAACTACTGAGAGATTTTCCCTCCCCCAAGGACCCATTAAAGGTGGACCACAGTGTCTCCAAGGCAAGTGCCTTTGCATGTCATAACTTCCTGGGGAGATTCCAGCTTAGGGGCCCGGATCTAGGGGCCACATAGCAGCATTTTTCTGTTCCCGCTGGAAGTTTATGGTATAGGACCTCTCGGAGTCCCCAGCAATGGCTCATGCTGGCATTGGGGTGAAAATCAGCAAGGGAGGCATTACTCAAAGCTATGCATGAAACCGAGAATCACCCATTGGGCAATTGATAAAAATTAAGCACTCTCTGGAAGCGAAGAATCGCCTGTGTCAGGAAGGTCAAATTACTCATTAATGAAGTTTCTATTGGCACATTGGCAGCCAGTATTCCCAGGGAATGTTCTTTCCTGAATAACTGGCATCAGGATGTGAAGTTCCTCACTAAGGCCCAAACCACTTGTTCCTCCATGGGCCAGGGATTCCACTATAGCAGGATTAGATTCCTGGTCAGGATCCACAGGATGAACATATTGTTCTGGTATCCAAATAGGTTTCTCTGTTCCTGGGGGATAAAAACAAACAGGCCCTTGTTCCCTAGCTAATAGGGGTGGTAGGCGATTGCCATTGACCTGTAATTATGTCTTTCCATCTAACCCATCCAAATGTTTGGAAGGGTTTGTTCAAATGTCTTTCCATGGCAGGCAAGTTATTTTTATATACAGTAAAAAAATTTAAATTATAAAGTATAGTGGATGATTGAGAATTGGGGGAGGTCCTATATTCCCCCTTTTTTTATTTTATTAAAATATTGCTTAAGGGTGGCATGAGTGCATTCCATGATGGCTTGTCTCATAGAGTTGTGTGGGATGCCAAATGCATGATTAATAAGATGTTCCTTGCCAAAGGCCAAGAAGCAATGACTAGCATATGTGGGGCCATTGTCTGTTTTTAATATATCAGGGACACCCATATAGGCAAATGTTGGGAGCTGGCCTTGAGTCACATGCTCTTGCAGAATTACTTACACCTTAAAACTCTAATTATCTTGGTAAAACAGAAAACTGCTAAAAAAAAAGCACTTTATTCCATTCAACCCAGGAACTGAGATGAACCAAGATGCCAGGAACTGAGATAAATAGACATTTATGGCCTGGGACAATACCAGAGCCCCAGAGTCAGCACAGCTACCCCTCCCCATTTCCTCCCTGCTTTGCTTTAAAAACCCCTCTTTGTGCCTAATAAAGTTAGACCTTGACAAAGATAGCTTGGTCTCGTTCCTTCTTTCTCTCCCATTATTTTCAGTTTCTAGCCCACCTCGACCCACGAATAATTAGGCCCTGCTGGTCGGGGCAGGCAAACACCTGTAAACAATGAGACATGACATCTTTAAACTTTTCTCCACAGGTTAGAGATGCAAAAAAACCACCTTAAAATATGTATCCACAGAACTTGCATATATTTTAACTTTCTTGCTTAAGGCAGGTAAGTGACATCCATTTGTCAAATATTGTATGCATTCTCATGCAGCCGGCATTAAAGGAGTGAGGAGAAGTGGAATCAGAATCTCCTTATAAAATATCAAATAAGGGTCTAAGCTGTCCAGTGGTTAGGGCCAAAATAGATCAAACCCAATTTGTATCTACCAATAATTTTTGAAAATCATTAATGTTTGTCAGTTTATCCAGGCTTAAAGTATTCTTTTGAGGACTGAAACCAGAATATAACAATTGGTGACCCAGGTATTGATAGAGAAATTCATGTTGCACATTTTCTGGGGCTATTCTTAAACCAGCTATTTGAAGATTATGTTGTATTTCTCCAAAAGCCTCTTTCATTTCCTTAGAATCCGGGCTGGCTAAAAGAATATCATCCATATAATTTAAAATATACAGGGATTGAAATTTCTCTGTAATGGAGGCAATGGCCAATGCTACATAAATTTGACAAATAGTGGGTCTATTGGCCATTCCTTGAAGCAACACCACCCATTGATATCTCTTATAAGGCTTTTTAAAATTAATAGAAGGTATGCCAAATGCAAATCGCTCACTATTCTCAGGATGCAAGGCAATGCTGAAAATGTAATCTTTTAGGTCTATAAATAACAAATTATAAACTTGAGGATACCTACAGGGGATGGTAAGCCAGGTATGTGGCTCCCATAATTTGCATGCAATCATTAACAGCTCAGAAATCTTGTAGGAGTCTCCATTTTCCAGATTTTTTCTTTATAACTAAGATTGGAGTATTCAATGGGGAAGTAGAAGGAACAATATGTCCTGCCTCTAATTGTTCCTTTAGAAGTTGATGTGCAGCCTGTAATTTCTCAATAGATAGTGGCCATTGCTCCACCCATACCTGGTCATCAGTTTTTCAGATAATAGAAATGGGACCAGGCTGCATAGCAATAGCCCCTAGGGAAAATTTCCCAGCTCAGAGCGATCTCAGGCTCTTTTGATAATTAAATTTTTAGATACAACAGACTGAGGGTCACCTTGGGGGAATTTACCCAGTCCTCTTCCTTGTATATAGCATTGGTCAGCCAGAATATTTTTCACAGGCTCAGTAGTAAGAACTGCTCTCATGGCCAAAGTACATCTCTTCCCCAAAGATTAACAGATATATGACTTAACACAAAAGTTGAAAAAAGACCTGTATGTCTATCAGCTGACCATTTAGGAAACCGAGTACTACATTCTGGAGCCACAGCAGTTCCTTTTGAAATGTCCTGGTTGTCCACATCCAAAGCAATTCTTTTGTCTGGCTCCTCCATCCTTCCCACCTATTTGCATGACTGAAGCTATAACCTGGCCCATAATGTGATGACGATCTATGTCCCAACATATGCATACATACTCATTAAGACTTTTCGCCTTATGGGGACTTAAAGCCTCTTTACAAAACTTGTTTGCATTTTCAAATGTGAATTGTTTATCAATGGGCATGGCATTTCCAACATCATCAAATATGTGGCCTGGCAGCTGTAGAAGGCAGTCTGAAAAATCTGAATAGGGCTCAGACAGTCCCTGCCATACCTTAGATAGTTGATCTCCTGCAGCCTTATTAGGCAGGGCTTTCCAAGGTCTAGTAGCAGCAACAGCATTTTGTGCATGAACGGTTGGGTCAAAAAGAATTTGAGCTGCAAGTGTAGAATATTGTCTAATGCCTGTGAGCATATCTAAATTCCTAGCAGGAAATCCAGTAGCAGCATTACTTTGTGTGGTTTCCTTGGAAAATTCTTGAAATTAGCCTCTCCAGAGAAAATAGTCACCCACAATCAGCACAACTCTATAGAGCTGCATCCAATCACTTGGGGTGCAATTTAATGCTGCAAAAGAATCAAAAATTGTCTGAGTAAAAGGAGCATGGGTCCCATAAACAGTGAAAGCCTCTTTAAGCTGTTTTATATCCTTAAAATTTAATGGACTGTTCTCCCTTACCATGGTATTCTGCAGATTCAGTGTCTCAATCACTGGAAACACTTGTCTTTCCTATTCTAACGCTTCTACCTTGGTTATTAAATCTTTGGACTCTTCCTCTAACACTTGAGGTACAGAGGACCTACAAAAGGAATCAGAATCACAAAAGGGGTTGTGCCTTGGTGGTTAGCATATGCGTTTAAAAGCTTCAGTTTCTGATTCCAAAGTATCCCCTTCATCAGTTACAGCATGACTATCATCTCTTAGTTGGGACCCCTCTTTTCCCCTGATAGATTGTTCAGATTCTAAATCTTGTAATTCCTCAAAAGTCCTATTCATCTCTGCCATTTTTTCTTTTAAATTTTTGCAATGAATTCTTTACCTGTCTTGTTTTAGTCCTATTGCCCTGTCTTTTCAATAGGGCCACTAATAGTCCACTGAGCATTTCCTTACAGTTAGTGGCACTCATCCTTCAATACACCCTCATTCACTTACTTTTGTGGGCCAGCCTTCGAGGGTGATCTCATAGATGATCCTTTCTTTCCCAATATTGGTGGGACCTACACTTGTAGCACCTGTGCCAGGATGTGTTCCACAAATCGGGTGAAGGCCTAGAGATTGAAATAAAGACAAGACTGAGTGTCATTCATTCAATGGCAATGATGGAACACCAAATGCCCAATGCAGTTTACTGATGGGAAAGAATGGTCTTACATACTGACTTACAGCACAGTGGAAAATTACAGGAAATTTAGGCTTAGCTCCTCCCTATGAGCTGTGTGTTGTCATGAGATGTGCTGTCATGAGGTGTGCTATGAAAACAGGAGGAATACCAACACAGCCTTGGGGCAAGGAGTTCTAGCCAACAGCTTCAGGCTTGCTCAAGTTCTCTCGGGGGTCCATGCAGAGTCCTACATTATAACTGTGTTATACAGGAAGTGTGATAAACAAATTGTTAATGTCTTCTTCTTTGACAATATAGTCATATAATTCCCACATTATTTCATTGCATGGACATTATAATGTATTAATCAAGTTTCCTTAGAAGGAAACTGAATTGGAAGTTCACATAGATATTTCCTTGGCCCTTTAAAAAGCCTATAGCACTGAGAAAAAAAATCAAAACAAATAGACATAAAGGGAGACACAAGCTAGCAGATCAACGATACTCATTTTAAAAAAAAGCAAAGAAATTTTATGATAGGGCCAGCCTCTCACAGCAATATCCTAGCCCCTGGTACCTACATCTGTCTTTGTTAGGATTTTATTGCTGTGAAGAGATACTACATACCATGGGAACTCTTAAACAGAAAATATTTAATTGAGTTGTCTCACTTAATATTTCAAAGATTCAGTTAATCATCATTATGGGTGGGACATGGCAGCCTGCAGGTGAATATGGTACTGGGGGTTAGTGTCCTTAAATCTTCAATCAGAGCCAACAGGATGTTCACCAACACACTGGCCAGCATCCTGTATATAAGAAACATCAATGCCTGACTCCGCCCACATCCAGTAACATACTACTTCTAACTAGAAAAGCCTACTCCAACAATGCCCCACCCCCTAATACTCTTTTTAGTAGCACTCAAAGACTGTGGACTGAGAGTTGGAGGATTTTTCTTGCATCAGACTAAACCCTGTGAATGTCTGTGATAATTATTTGAATTGATCTGTTCAAGGAACCCTGGCAGTGAAACCAGGAGCTATCCCAGATGCATGAACTGGCTGTTTGGAACCTACACCCTATGGAGAGACACCTTGTTCTGTTGTGATACAGGATGGAGTGCTTACAGCCTTCCTCAGCTTGGTATGCTACAATTTGTTGACTCCCAAAGGAAGTTCTTATCAACTGTGAGGATTGGATGTGGCTTATGAAGGGGAAGATGTTGGGGAAGGAAGATGGGGAGGAAGGTGAACTGTGGATGGTATTTAAAATGAAAACTAAATTTTTAAAATAACATTTAAAAAGAAGCAGTGTATTATTTGTATCATGTACCCAAAGTGACTGGTTTTGTTCTCATTTCCCTATAAGCATAAGGATGGAAAAATTTAGCTTAACTCTCCCTAGACACTGCCCACTAGCAGTGAGTAGGCAAACGGTCACATTGTAGACTGTTTATGACAGGGCTTTTTATGATAGCACCTGTGAGTGATTGAACACAGGAAATGAGCCTTTCACACCACCCAGAAGCCCTAGAAAAAGCAGACTTCTTGGGCTAAGCGCAGGCTGGGATAGTTCAAATTGATTGATTCACACTGGATGCTATGAGATGATTGGTTTATGAAGCATGGGTTTTGTTGTTACCCTATAAAAGCTGTCTAAAACCTGTACGAGGGTTCCCAGTCCTCTACCCCAAGTGGAGTATGGCTGTGCACTGGAATATAAAAGACCTCATGCTTTTGCAACAAGACTACTTCTCATGAGTTATTTGGGGGTGGGGCAAGCACCGTTCCTGAGTCAGGCAAGAGGGTCCATGCCCTTTGCGGGTCTTTCATAAGTAACAAGAAATGTTTACACCAAATTTTGTATATAGAGTGTAGCGCCCACGCTTCAATCTGTTCCACGAATCGCGTGAAGGCCTAGAGATTGAAATAAAGACAAGACACCGGGTCATGCGTTCAATGGAATGCCATATGCCGAATGCCCTTTATTGAGGGGCAAGAACGGGCTTAAATACTGACTTACTGCACAGTGGAAAATTACAGGATTTTTTGGCTAGCTCCTCCCTGTGTTGTACCGAGGTATGGTTGTCACAGGGTGTGTGTCATGAGGTGTGTTGTCACGAGGTGTGCTTGTCATGGGGTGTGTGTCACGGGTAGAATAGGAACAAAAGCCTTGGGGCAAGGAGTCCCACCAACAGCTTCAGGATAGCTCAAGGTGCCTTGGGGACCTATAGGTCCCCCTTACTTTAATAAACTAATACCTGTCTTAGGTGACAGAAGACGTCAGCATAATTCCTTACCCGTCATTGGAGAGGTCACCCAGACCTGTAACCTTTCTGTCTTAGGTTGGATATATGCCCCCTCTGCCTTACCCGTCACTGGTGAATAGTTTGTCAGACATGTGGGTAGAGGCATTTTCTCTTAAGCCAAAGACAGTATCTGTCTTGTTAGAAAGTTGGCCTGGGCCTTTTTAATGCTGTGGCAAAGTAGCACCAAGTGCAAGGGCTACAAACACCAATGTTCTGCCCACAAGTTGAAGTCGTTGTAAAAGGCCTTCTGCATTGGCAAGTGGCACTCAGGTCTCATAGATGTTAATGATCTGCAGAGCTAAAGCATGTGTACCAAATTCAAGAATACCTAATTATCAGAGAACATAGTCTGGAGAAACAGTTCAAAGGCTTCTGTTTATCGGTGCTCTCTCTCCTAAGAAGTAAAACTATGGAACAAAAGATCATAAGATTCACAATTCTTCATCAAAAAGGGAGTTTTCCATTGTTAACTTCCTTCAGGAAGGTGAGAATCCATTTGTTAGAGTAGATTTAGGGATTCTTGGATTGCAGTCCATCTCTTTTGAGGCAGCCGCCCAACATTAAATGTGTGATATCTTCTAAAAACCCTGCATACACAATGACAAAATGTTCAGCATGTGAACATTTTACTACTCAACTCTGTGATTAAATAAGGGATGAACCTGTGAGTTTCACACAATCATGTGGGTGTCAAGTGAGAGTCAATTGTGTCGAGTATGGCAGACCATTTCATCCTCTGATTATGTTGTTATTTGATTATAAAAATAGGACATGAGATAATCCATGGTCAGTGGATTGTGGATCCAAGATGTGGGAGGCAATTATTATAGACCATCTGAATATCAATTGTTTAGTCATTTTTGATTCCTCAATTGATAATTCTCTATTGAGTCTTGTATCCCACTTTCTATTATGGTTATATAGAGTTATTTGGACTTGGAGGTGTGTCATGTTATCAGCCCGACAAAGTTCATTAGATAAGTTTCTATGATCATGAGATTATTAAATTATTCAATATTTAATATCAGGGGTGATTGTGTCCTTCTCGGATCAGTTCTGTCACAACCTCTCCGAAACTGATGATGGTAAATAATACAGTTTTTTTTTAATCGTTTAATGGTACGATCATTAAAAATCTATTATTACATAATCAGTAATCACTGGATAATCCAGTCTCCCTCATTCTTTGGGCACTGCTTCTGGTACCAATCTCCTGCTGTGTCAATCGCACAGCAGCCAAACCCATAATGGATGACACCATCATTAATTACATAATCAAATAAGTAAATAATTGGGTAGTCCTGCATACTTAATTTTCATAAGATAGAGCCAAACTCCAGTGGTTGTCAAGGAAGTAATACTTAGATAATTAAATAATGCCACACGGTTAACTCCCAAGGAGGAACGGCCAGACTCCAGTCACGAAGGACATCTTCATCAATTTAAATAATTAGTATGCAATGAAAAATAATTGAATAATGACATCGTGGTGCATACTTAAATCCCACATGGAGAAGTCAGACTGTTCTCTTCCTGGAATAATGCTTTCTTTAAAAACTTATATTGATAATTAATTAGTTGGCATTTTATATTGACTCTGACAAGATGGCACCATACTCATAAACCAATGGCTGATGTAATGATCTATTTCAATAGCTAAATAATAAATTAATGATATGATGTTACCTCGTCAACTCTCAAAACCTGACTTCAAAAGGGACTAATGGTCGATAAAATCACCATAATTTTGTATACGTTAAAGAAATGATGGATTATCATTTAAATTCCTACTTTAACAGTTAAATAAGTAAGTGTAGTATTACATGATGTGATGGTCTGGCATGATTGACTCCCATAAGGAGGCTCAATACTCCAGTGATTACTGAATAAATAATGACACATTTTCATAATTAAATGAATGAAAATGAATCAAGTGGATGTTGTTTTATATGTGACTCCTACGAGATTGCTCAAATCTGAAGAGATCATTGAGTTTTTAGTCATAGATTTGAACAAAAACATGAATGTATAAAGAAATAATTTCTCATAATTCACCCCTTGTGAGATAACAAAATGATATCACCATTGATTTAAATGAATAAACAATGAAATCACAGGAGACAATTAACACCAACAAGGTGGATCTAGATTCCACTCTTCTTGGAGTAGATAAAGACAGATTTGAGTATTGAAATAATCAGATAGTTAGATCGTCTGTCACAATTGAATGACACAAGGTAGCACCAAACCTCAGGGTTCACATTTTGTATAATGGATCAATTTAATAATTACATCTTTAAATATCTAATTCGTTGAAATTTTTTGTATCATCAATTCTGGGGCAGACATTCCAGACAGGATAAAGTATGCTATCTTCACGGATTTTTAAAATTTCATAAGTTAATAATCAGATAATCATACTGTCTTGTTGATGAACTCTGCTGGCCTGACATCATGACCAGTGCCTTAATCTCCACTGTGTTGCGGCAGTACCTGAGATGATGGCTCCATACCTTGCATAGCAAAAATAGAGAAAATGTTATCAGCTGAAAAGAGGGCTGCAACAGGGGCATCACCAGCAGAGCTGTGAGATAGCAGTTCTTCTGTGTTCTGGCCCATCATCCTTTTGCATGGTCTCTGTCCATGATGGGGCCGACTTCCTTGTGCCACTATTTCTTCCAATCTCATATCACAACCAATGCAAAAATGTGGAAAAAATAGCAGGGAGTCAAACACTCAGACCACCAGGCCTGCCTTGTTGAAGTCCTTCTACTTCTCAGAGGGCACCATGGAATCCTTTGCACTCAATCATCCAGCATCCCTAGTACTCTGCATGATGATTAGATCATTCAGAAAGGCTGAGTCCATGTCTACAACCTTCCTTACCTTGTCCCTGACAGTTATTTGCACCCTAATTGGAATCGATGATGTCATTGTCTGTCGTTTAAATGAATTAAATAATTAAATAAGTCACTACTAGCTAACTGTCACAATAAAATGGTGGAGTGACATTTAACTAGGAGGGGAGAATGGCCAGACTCCAGGCATGATGGTTGTCATCACCATCACTTGAAACCTTGTGATGACATTGCATATTATCTACCCAAGAGGGTGCTTTACAGGACACTTCATGGAATAGAGGATTATTGGGTTACTTAATTATACAAATATTTGCATTATGTTGGGTATTAACACAAATGTCTATTTAAATACTTTAATTATGTAATTAGATGATCCCACTTGACCCCACAAGGTGGCACCAAATTCCATGTGTCACAGATGATAAAATCATTGTTTTTTTTTTCTTTTTTTCTTTTATATTACCAAGTCCATTTAAATGAAAACAAACATTTATAGTTCTACTTCGACTCAGTGTTTATGTATGGGTGTTTGCTCCTGTTTCCAACAGGCATTAGTTGAGGGCTCCAATGCGAAGGGCATTGATGTTAGCCTTTCCACGGAATCTCAAATTGTTAGGTGGCAGGAGTCTTGTAGATCTCTAGACCTTTTTTTGTGTACAGTTTTATCTTCAAACCGATATAGGCTCCCACTTTCATGTTCTCTGTCTCTCTTTCCTGTCTTCTTTTTTTGTCAGTATTTTCTTTTATTTTTCATCATTTCATGTATTTACAAATGCACATATTTATATTCAAACATAAGTGTGATACCATTATAGATTTCATATCCAAATATGATTTCCAAATATCCATCCTTACACTTTGGATCATGCCTCTATTCTATGAAGATACCATTTCTTCATTACAAATACTTAATGAATTTCAGACTCCTCACACAATACACCAAATGAATAAGTTTAACACATGAATAATATATGCATTTTCACCTATCATTCATTGTTTCATTGAAGAAAGTAATGGGTGAAACACTCCCGCTGAGTGCCATTTCATCAGGAGAAATCCCAGATTTAATTTTTTTTTTTATTTTATATGACCAAGTCCATTTAAATGAAAACAAACATTTATAGACAATATTTGGGAATTTATGCACTGTTCTTTCCAAACTATTTCCTGCTGGTAAGGGGCACTGTCATGGGGGATTCCAAGAAGATTCAGAAATCCTGGCTATAGACTGTCAGGCTGCTTTGTCAAGCTGTTTTGAATGTAATATCACCTGGGACACAGTTTCCGGTTGTCTGGCTTGACCAAACCACATTAGCCTGGAGGAATCCATATCTTTTCATTTTCTGAGGAAACAAAAATAGAAATCCTTTCTCACAGTAACTTGTCCTTGAAATTAAATATTGGAGTCAAAGATTTTTTTAATTTAAATTATTATTTTACATGTCGACCCCAGTTCCCTCTGCCTCCCTCCCTCCCTCCTTCCCTCCCTCTCTCCTTTCCACCCTCCCTTCTTCCCTCCCTTTTACCCTCTCTGCCCTTTCTCATGCACTCTACCCACCCTCCCCTCACATCCCCCACCCCAATTCCATATGTAGGGGAATGCCATCCAGTAGGGGTCATGTAGGTATGAAAGGTCATGTGAAGTAGGGACTAGGGCTTCTCTCCTGTCTCTAGATTAATGCAGTTATCTCTCCATGGGGGATGTGTTCGCAAAGACCTTTTGTGCACCAGGGATACATCCTGGCTTCACTGTCTGAGGACCCTTAGACTGCTCAGTTCTTCTGTCTGAGACCCATATTCAGGGGGGCCTGAGTCAGTCCCATGCTGGCTTCCAAGATATCAGTCTAGTGGACATTAGCTCCTCCTTGTTCAGGTAAGCTGTCTGTATGTGTTTCTGCTGTCTGGTCTTGTCCTCTTCATCTGCATCTGGGTTCTAGTTCAACTCAGTGTTTATATATGGGTGTTTGATCCTGTTTCCAACAGGCATTAGTTGAGGGCTCCAAGGATGGGTTATTTGTTGATCTCACTCTCCTGGAAGGGCATTTATAATGGCCTTTCCATGGAAGCTCAAAATGTTAGTTGGGAGCAGTCTTTTAGTTCTCTAGACCTTTCTTTATGTTCAGTTTTATCTTCAAAACAATATTGGATCCCTCTTTTATGTTCTCTCTCTCTCTCTCTCCTCTCTCTGTCTCTGTCTTTCCTGTCTTCTATTCCTAACCAGGCTCAATCTTCCTGGTCTCACATGTTTTCCTTTCCTCCCCCTTGTTTTCTCCTACTTCTCTCTCAATTCGCTGTTCCCCCCCCCCCCCACTTTCCCTGAGCTCTGGGGGACTTGTCTCTTCCCAGTTCTGTGAGGGACTTTATATAAATCTCTTAGAATACACCTTGTTTCCTAGTTCCTCTGGTGATGGGAATTATAGGCTGGTGAGCCTTTGACCTAGGTCTAAAATCCATATATGAGTGAGTACATACTGTGTTCCTCTTTTTGTGACTGGGTTACCTCATTCAGGATGGTTTCTTCAAGTGCCATGCACTTGCCTGCACATTTCAAGATACCATTATTATATTTTCTGCAGAGTAGTATTCCATTGTGTAGATGTGCCACATCTTCATTAACCACTCTTCAATTGAGGGGCATGTAGGTTGCTTCTGGGTTCTTGCTATTACAAACTGTGCTGCAATTAACATAGTTGAACAGATGTCTTTGTTGCATGGATGTGAATCCTTTGGGTATATGCCTAAGAGGGGGATTTTTGGTCCTGTGGTAAACTAATACCCATTTTCCTGAGGAACCACAATACTGATCTCCAAAATGGCTGTACAAGTTTGCACTCCCATCAGCAGTGGAGGAGTGTTCCCCTTTATCCATATCATCTTCAACATGAGTCATCATTGGTGTTTCTAATTTTAGCCATTCTGGCAGGAGTAAGATGGTATCTCAAAGTTGTTTTGATTTGCATTTCCCTGATAGCTAAGGATGTGAAGCACTTTCTTAAGTGTCTTTCAGCCTTTTTGATTTCCTCTATTGAGAATTCTTTCTTCAGTTCTGTACCCCATTTTTAATAGGGTTATTTGATGTTTTGTTGACTAGTTTCTTGAGTTCTTTGTATATTTTGGAGATCAGCCCTTTGTTGGATATAGGATTGGTGAAAATCTTTTCCCAGTCTGTGGGCTGCCATTTGGTCTTGTCCACTGTGTCTTTGCCTTACAGAAGGTTCTAAGTTTGAAGAGGTCCCATTTATTAATTGTTCCTCTCAGTGTCTGTGCCCCTGAAGTTATGTTCAGGAAGCATTCTCCTATACCAATTTGTTCAAGGTTACCTGCTACTTTCTCTTCTAAGAAGTTCAATGTGGCTGGATTGATATTGAGGTCTTTGATCCATTTGGACTTGAGTTTTGTGCATGGCGACAGACATGGGTCTATCTGCAGTCTTCTACAAACCCTCATCCAACTGTGACAGCATCATTTGTTGAAGATGCTGTCCTCACCCCATTGTATAATTTTAGCTGTTTTGTCGAAAATCAGGTGTTCTTAGGTGCGTGGATTAATATCAGGATTTTTTTTTTATTTGATTTGATTCCATTGGCCTACCATTTGATTGGAAAATCTTTTCCCAACCCTTTACCCTGAGGTAATGTCTATCTGTGAAGCTTAGATGTGTTTATTGTTTGCAGCAGAAGGATGGATTCTGTCTTCGTATCCATTCTGTTAGCCTATGTCTTTTTATAGGTGAGTTAAGACCATTAATGTTGAGGGTGAGTAAGGACCATTGATTGTTGATGCTTGTTTGGTTTAGGTTTGTTTTTGGCAGTGGTATTGTGAATATATTAGTTCTGCTTTACCCTTGGTTTCTGGTGTAGTTGGATTTTCTGTTGCCTACATTTTTGTGGGTGTAGTTACCTTCCTTGGGTTGGAGTTTTCCTTCCAATACTTTCTGTAGGGCTGGATTTGTAGATACATATTGGGAAAATCTGGTTTTGTCATTAAATATCTTGTTTTCTCCATCTATAGTGATTGAGAGTTTTGCTGGATATAGTAGCCTAGGCTGGCAACCGTGTTCTCTTAATACTTTTAGAACATCTATCTAGGACTTTCTGGCCTTGAGGGTTTCTATGTTGAAGTCATATGTAATTTTGATAGGTCTGCCTTTATATGTTACCTGTCCTTTTTCCTTTGCTGCTCTTAATATACTTTTTAAATTCTGTATGCTAGATGTTTTGATTATTATATGTCGAGGGGTCTTTTTTCTTTGGTCCAGCCTATTTGGGGTTCAGTATGCTTCTTGTACTTCATGTCCTTCTTCAGACTTGGAACATTATCCTCAATGATTTTCTTGAATATGTTTTCGGCACTTTGAGCTGGGCTTCCTCACCTTCGTCTATGCCTGTTATTCTTAGGTTTGGCCTTTTCATGGTGTCCCACATTTCCTCGATGTTTTGTGTTAAGGATTTGTTGGATTTATGATTTTCTTTGGTTGATGAATCTCTTTCTTGTAGTTTATCTTCTGCACCTGAGATACTTTCTTCCATCTCTTGAATTCTGTTGGTTATGCTTGTGTCTGTAGTCCCCGACTTTTTGTCCAGTTTTTCTATTTCCAGCATTCCTTAGGTTTGTGTTGCCTTTATTTTCTCTATTTCAGTTTTCAAGTCTTGAACTGTTTCCTTCACCTGCTTAATTGTTTTTTCTTGGCTTTCTGTACTTTCTTTAAGGAATTTGTTCATTTCTTCCACTTTTTTGTTTGTTTTTTCCTCCATTTCTTTAAGGGATTTTCTCACATCTTCTTTGATGGCCTCTATCATTTTTATGATGGTGATTTTTAAGTCATTCCCTTCTGCTTCCTCTGCTTTGTTGTTTGTTCCGTTCTAGTTGGTGTAGATTCCCTAGATTCTGGTGGTGTCATGCTTTTCTTTCTGTTGTTAGGTGTTTTCTTGTGTTGCCTTCTTCCCATAGTTTCTTCCAGTAGGTGTTGGTAGGGTCTCCCCTTCTCTCTATGGTACTTCCCCAGTGGGCTTATGTGGGTCAGTGATTCAATATCTGTAACTCTGTGTGGTCCAAGCTCTCTAGGAGGTGTCTCTGCACACAGGGACCCAGGGATGGGTTCAAGGATGAGGATCCAGTAGAAGATGCCAGCAGGAACTCACAGTGGTGCTGCAGAGATAGGCAGATCTCTGGGGGGGGGGCAGACTAAAGTAGAGGACTGGATGTGGGGTCACAGACCAAGCAGGTGGACATTATTGGTGGTCCCATGTGGATAGGCAGGTCTCCTTTGTTCAGAGTTGCTCCAAGAAGTCTCTGAAGTAGGGTGGACTGTTGACTCCACCCTCTGTCCAAGTGCTCAACCAGAGCACCAGGACTATGGGTAGAGTAGGCCAAAGGGTAGGGTGGGCAAGCTCATGGTGGTGATGAGTGGGGGTGCATCAGATCTCCAAGGGTGTTCTCGATGGGGACAGGAGACAGGAGCAGCAGGATCAGTGCCAACCCAGGGAGTTTGTGCGGGGGAGGGGGGATGTGGTAGGGGACAGGCAGCTCTGATTTGGCCCAGACTCAACTCTGGCCAATAGCTGGCGGAAGAGGACAAAGGCTGAGCTGAAACTTGGGCAGGTTTTGCAGGATAGTCTGATCTCACTGGAAACTGGAACTCTCCAGCTAAGGCCTCTTTCTTTAGCAGAGGCCCAGATTTGGGGTCAAGGATCTTGCCCGCAGGAACTCAGAGTGTACCTGCAGAGATTGTAAATGTAAACTTAATTGACAATATAGTCATATAATTCTTGGTGCTTCCCTCATGTATTTTATACATGGACATTTTAATGGACTCACCCAGTCACATTAGAATAAGAGGTCCACATGTACCATTTCTTTGCCATTTAATTAACATATAGCCCTAAGAAAGAGCTATCATAGAAATAACCCAGGCCCTAGAACCAACATCTGTGTTTTTTAGGTTTTCATTTCTGTGTAAAGACACAGCAGGACCAGGGCAACACTTACAAGGAAAACATTTAATTGAAGTGTGACACTTAAAATTTCAGAGTTTTTGTTATGGCAGGGGCATGTCAGAATTGAGGATGCTGCATCCCTCGAGGTTAGAGTCCTTACAGCATGACTCAGGGGCAACAGGGAGTTGTCTGACACACGGGGCAGAATTCTGGGAATAAGAAAAATCTCTGCCTGACCCTACAGTGATGTGCTTCCTCTAACAGGGAAAAGCCCTCTCCAACAAAGCCACACCACATCTACTGGCAGCTGGGAGACCTTCAAGGCAACAAACTGGACCCTCTGAATGTGGTTGACATGTAGATGACTTGATCTGTTAGGGGGGCCCTGGCAGTGAAACCAGGACCCATCCTAGGTGCTTGAACAGTGTTTTTGGAGCCCCCATGCTATATTTGGATACCTTGCTCAGTCTAGATAAAAGATATAGTGGCTTGCTCCTTCCTCATCTTTGTATGCCAGATTTTGTTGAGTCCTGAATTAGGGCCTTACCCTCCCTTACTATTAAAAATTGAAGGGAAGGGAGAGAGGTTGGGGAAGAAGATAGGGAGATAGGGGTTGGTATGTTAAATGAAAACTAAATTTTAATAAAATTAAAATAGAAACAAGTTTTATTAGAATCATGCACTCTAAGTGACTGATTTTGCTCTCATTGTTGTTTCTGTAACAGGGATTTTGAACACAAATCCATTCCCAGCTTTTATCTATTCAGATTGTGTGTGAGAGATGTTTCACATATGTACTTATTACATACAATAGATTGTCAGATACCCTGCATCTGGAGGTGAGGTTGTATTGAGCCTAGAATTTTAGGTTTTGGGATCTGAACTCAGGTCATCCCCAAGTAGAATATGTGATGAGTCACCTTCTAAGACTCATTGTACTTTTTAGGGAAAACAGTAAATGTGATTTCCAGATTGAAAAACAACCAGAATAAAACAGAGTACATAAATAAAAAATTAAGCAATAATCATTGGGGACATGATGCATTAGTATGGCTATTCTGAATAAGACAAATTTGCAACATGAGTCAAATATAGTGCAAACTAAATTCCTGACACCCACTAAAATGATATCTGATTACAAAGATTCATGCAAATGGGAACCAGTTAGAATCCCAATAGGATTATGAAAAACATAGTATATATATTGACACAGCATGGCTTCTATACCTACAACAACCATGCAGTGATTGAGAGGTATACAATATTAGGGAAAGAACAATGGGGAGAAAGAGAAAAAGAAAATAATAATAAGAGTTATATACCATCGACTTTTTGTCAAAAAAACAAGAGAAACTCATCCAGCTAAGCTGAGATCTTGTGCAGTGTTACTCAGCTACCCATGATTCCATGTGTTCAGTACTTAATTACACAGAGTCTAACAAAATTAACTCAAAAAGACGCCTCAACTGTTCTGCATCTGACCCTCCATTTACTGATATTTGTTTCAAAGAGAGACACTGTATTGTCTAGATCTCTATGCAAATGGGGTTAATAGTCTGCTATCATTCAGAAAATTATATATTCATTTAATGAGCAATGTTACAAATTAATGAGCTTTATTTATTAAATATATCCAAAAAATAATTGGCATTCACAAATAAAGTTTTTAAGAAGCTTGGTTCTAAAAAAACCACTGAGGACACACAGTCAATTTAAGAAGGGGTAATCAAGAGGACATAAGGACATTGTGCACAGAGTTAAGAAATTAATAAAGAAATATGTCTGTAATGACAAGTTGTATTCATTTCTGGCTAATGTTTAAACAGGAGAGAACCTACAACAGATGTTAATTTGTTGTTATTGTTGGTTTTTTATTTTTTTTCCTATTTTTTTTTCTTTTTTTCTTTTTAGGAATTTAATGGTGACAGAATACTGCAAGTTTGGCCAATAAGGCATTATAAGCTTTAAACAGAAAAGATAGCACCATAATTATTTCATAGTACAGGAGTAGTGTGAGACAGCAGGTCACATTTGACTGGCAGGACCTGAGGGAGAAGTGTCAGAAGATGAGAAAAGAAGGGAAGGCAGAACAAAGAAACGTTGAAAGCTGGAATAGGGATTTATTGCTTAAGCCATATTCTATGTACGTTTCTTATGAGGAATAGCTTCTTCATGGGGAAATGGAAGGAAATGGGAGACTCTAGGACGTCAACAGGAGTTACCAATCAATGGCACAAACTCAGCAGAAGAATACTCAAAAAGTGCAGTACTAGGGGAACAAAGGGATTTCCAAAAACATTACCAACTAAGCCCACAGTGGCCATGGGCCTAATAACCACAGATCCATGTGGTGGGAAGAGTTGTGTTCTCAGGATCTGAAGCAACCCCTCCACAAAGAAACTGGTGCGAGACAATTGCATTTTCTCCCAAGCATTTTCCGTGTTTTAAAGAGGAGTTCTACGTCATTTTCGATAGCGCAAGACCTGATGGAAAAATCCTAAAAGCCTAGAAACCCTGGGTGCAATTGGCTCTGGGTTTCAGAAGGAGATATGTTCATTCCTCATGAATGAAGACCTAACCAGAAATTCTTGCTTGCTTTGTCCAGCTCTCAACACATCACTGTCTTCTTTCAAACTGTTGTAACCTGGGATCTTCTTGCCCATATGACCCAGCTATGATTTTCTCTAACCCTAACCCTAACCCTAACCCTAACCCTGATTATTAAGAAAAAACTAGAATTAGCTTTACAATTTCCAGTGCAGTGTGTCAAACCTAAACTGTAGTGTACAAGACTAGAATTTATGGCAATAATATTGATAGTACTAATCTTTACCATTTTATCAAGTTTATTGCTATATTTTGTATGTATGAGTTTGAGGAAAAGTGTGATCTTGACCAATGTTATCCAAATACCTATGAATGCATGTGTACAGAGATTAAATAAACACAGACTTAAACACTCCAATTAAATCAACTAAAAGTGACTCTTCAACACTTTTGACCCTGTAGCTATGGATATCTATTCCAAAGATAGGATGTCCCTGTTCTAGAGCTCTCCATGCAAAAGGAGCTGAACTTCTGCTATGGCTCTATAGACCTTTATGCCTCTCTATGGTTTCAGGTAAACCCAGTCGCACTGATGCACACTCTCACAAACAACATGGGAGAATAATTTAAAATCAACATCCTGCCAAGTGGTTTATGGCCCAAGGTGAAGACCCTGACCTAACTCCCTACCCCAAACCATACACACCTGAGATATCTCTGCAGAATAGAGACTCATTTTGTACACCGGAATTAAACATCAGTTAACACAGTATTGTAACTCTTAGTAGCAGACAGTTAGAACATTATAATCTTGTATTGCTGAGAGACATCTGCATCACCATATTTTACTACTTTCTAAAATATAAGGCAAACCTGAATGTGGAATGGAATATTCAGAACTTCAAGAAATCAGTCCTTCAATTATCCAGCGTCAGCCCCCACAGCACACCAACAGCACTGCATGCATGTGCACACTGGACAGTTATATAATAAGCAACACACCCTCCCATGCCAGGGCTGCAGAGTCTCCCCCAAACCAAGAAACACATGAAGAGGAAGGCTCAGAGGATAAGGGTAACTGCCCAGGTTACCACATGGACCAAAAGAACCCCAGTATGTCTCATGGTCCATACAAATTTTGAAGAAATGACAGCTGAGCAGACCTGCTTTGAAAACACTACACTCAGAATGGTGTAACCTGTGTTCTTCCTTACAACTCGATAGAGCATAAGGAAAAGAGAGTCATGGAAAGAAGCCTTCTCAGAGCCCAGCATGGGCTGAGACCACCTAGTAGGACCAAAAATTTTGCAGCGCACTAAAAAGGAATCAGAAATCAATGACTCAGATTGCATAGTCCTTGTAGCTCTGCACTACCCACCCAGCAGATAGCGGCCTAGTCCAGAAAGTTTGTGTTTTAGTATACATTCTTCTACTGTCCTGGAAGTCAAGCTGCTTATTATAAAAATCACAGTTTAATTTGTGTGCACATTTTGTTACACACTCATTGTTACTTGCCAGTAACCATTGACCTCATAGCTGGGAAATACTGCAGCCAAATGTATGACAACTTCCAATATTGACTGTGTTTAATGTGAAACTCCTGTTTAAGAAAAGCAGGCTGTGAATTAGAGAACACTGAGTAACCATGGCAGGGCTTGTGGGCAGAAAAGTGCATGTGGATATGATGTAGTTATGATCTAAAAAAAAAAAAAAAAAATTTGAAAAGCTGAAAGTAGCTTCCTGGCCATGTGCTCCAGAGATTAGGGGTTTCAATTAGAGCACACCAAGGATTCTTCAAACCTTTTCTCTCAGACTGTACATCCAAACAAAAATAAATAAATAAATAAATAAATAAAATAATAGTCCTATTACATAGTCCACAAGAGTTCACCCAGACCGGTTTTGGCTAATTACTGTAATTATAGCAATTTGTATACATGATAAAGTCTCCCATCTAACCAAAGTCTTGATAGCCCTCATCTGTGGATTCCAAGAAACTGCCCACCGAGATAATGATGGATTTTCTAGGAATGATTATCTAATTCCACATTGCTCACCTCAACTACTGTTGAAGGAGGAAATCTCAGCTTCCATCCTGCCTCTCCCTTTCTACACTGTGACTCCACCAGTATCCAAGTAGGACATGAACTCAATCATTGCACAAATCCCTCTTCATTTATAAGACCACACAATAATCAGAGATCTTGGGAGTTCACTCATTTTCTGGTCTATTTCCTTCTCCCTGACCAGGCAAGGGCCCAACTGGAACGAAGTGTAGGATTTTCTTCCCAGCACTGTACAGGAGAAGCAGGATTAGGAGTTCAAAACAATTCTCAATTATACTGCATAAGACAAGCCACAGATAGAAGACACTTTGCTCTACACAGAAATCAATAATCAGCCTCACTTCAGAAAAGGAATGAAATAAGTAACATAGGAGTGCAGCAAAATAGAGACAAAAACAGTAATATTTTTAAAGAAGACATTTAAAAAGGTACCAATAGCTGGGTGATGGTGGCAAATGCATTTAATGCTGTTGCTCAGGAGGCTCTGTGAGTTCAAGATCAACCTGTTCCACAAGATATACTGCCTGTTCCACAGGCAGCAGAGCCAAAAAGAATGGGGGTCTCTAAAAAACAATAAAGTAGGAAATAGGAAAACAATACAAAAAAAAAAATCAATGATACAAAGAGTTGGTTTTTCAAGAAAAGTAACAAGGTAGAGAAACCTTTATCCAAACTAACCAAAAAGCATAGGGAGAACATGAAAATTAACAAAATCAGAAACAAAAAGTAGTACATAACAATAGACACTGAGGAAATCTAGAAGGTCATATTTTGAAAACCTATATTCCACAAGATTTGAAAATTCAAAGGATATGGACAAATTTCTGGATAACTATTACTTTCCAAAATTAAATCAAGAATAGACAAGCAACTTAAATTGACCTATAACAACTAACACAGTAGGAGTAAAAATGAAAAGCCTTCCAACATAAAAATCCCAGAGCCAGATGTCTTCTTCAGTGAGGAATTCTACCGAAAATTCATGGAAGAGCTATATTAATACTCCTGAAATTGTTCCACACAATAGAAACAGAGGTTCATTACCAAACTCTCTTTTATGAGGCTACATTGACCGTGATACCCATCCACACAAAGACATAAATAAGAGAGAAAATTACAGACCAATATCCCTCATGCACATTGATGCAAAAATACTCAAGAAAATGTGAGAAAACTGAATCCAAGTATATGTCAGAGAAATCATCTACTATGATCAAGTAGGCTTCATCTCCGGCTTGCAGGGATGGTTTCACATATGAAAATATATCAAATATACCACTATATAAACAAACTGAAAATGAAAAGTCACATGATCATCTCCCTAGATGCAGAAAAATCCTTTGACAAAATTCAACATACTTTCATGTTAAAGGTCTTGGGGAGATCAGGGATAACATGAATGTATGTAAACATAATAAAAGCAATATGTAGTAAAGCCATAGCAAATATCCAGCTGAATGTAGAGAATCTTAAGGCGATTCCTCTAAAATCAGGAAAAAGACTAGGCTGCCCTCTCTCTTCATATCTCTTCATTATTGTAATTGAAGGGCTAGCTAAAGATATAAGACTAGAAAAGGAGTTCAAGGGGATGCAAATATGTAAGGAAGAACTCAAACTTTCTCTATGTGAGATGATATGATAGTTTACATAAGCAACCAAAAAATTCTACCAGTGTTCTCCTACAGCTGAAAAATACATTCAGTAAAGTATGAGGATACAAGATTAAATAAAAAAAAAAAATCAATGCAATCTCCATTAAAATCCCAGCACAAACTTTCACTGACCTTGAAAGGATAATCTACTTTATATTGAAAAACAAAAGAACCAGAATAGCCAATACAACCTGTATAATAAAGGAACTTCAGGAGGGATCATTATCCCTGACTTTACGATCTACCACAGAGCTATAGTCCTGAAAACAGCCTGGTATTAGCACAAAAATAGACAAGTAGCTCAATGAAATTGAATAGAAAATCCTGATATTAATACACACACATACGAACACCTGACTTTTGACAAAACAGCTAAAAGTATACAATGGGATGAGGAAAGCATCTTCAAAAAATGGTAAGGTTTTCTGCCCACCGCTGGTCTTGTCCTGCTGTTGTGCCAGCACAAATTAATATACACACACTCTGTATTTGATATAATGCTGTTGGCCAGGTACTAGTTTCTTATTGACTAGCTCTGTCTTAAGTATTAGCCCATTTCTCTTGCTCTATGTATTTTCACGTGGTCTCTTCTTACCGGGGAAGAGGGCAGGCATCTCATCACCCCAGTCTCTCAATCTTGCCTCCTCCTTCCTCCTTCCTCTTTCCTCCTTATCTCCTAGTCCCACCTATCTAGCTTTCCTATTGTCCAACAGTGCTTTTTTCATTAACCAGTATGAGAAGCATGTTTTCAGAATGACATCTCCCATCAAAATGGTGCTGGTACAACTAGATGATGGAGTGTAGAAGACTGAAGTTAGACCTATGTCTATCGCCATGCACAAAACTCAAGTCCAAAAGGACGAAAGACCTCAAAATAAATCCATCCCCACTGAAACACTTAGAAAAGAAAATGGGAGGTACTCTTGAACAACTTGGTACAGGAGACTGCTTCTTGGACATAACTCCAGGAGCACAGACAGTGAGATCAACAATTAATGAATGGGATCTCTTCAAACTTAGAAGCTTCTGTAAAGCAAAGGAAACAGTGGACAAGACCAAACCGCAGCCCACCAACTGGGAAAAGATTTTCACAAATCCTATATCCAACAAAGGGCTGATCTCCAAAATATACAAAGAACTCAAGAAACTAGCCAACAAACACCACATAACTCTATTAAAATGGGGTACAGAACTGAATAGAGAACTCTCCATAGAGGAAATAAAAAAAAAACGAAAGACATTTAAGAAAGTGTTCAACACACAAAGAAAGGTCTAGAGAACTACAAGACTGCTCCCAACTAACAATTTGAGCTTCCTTGGAAAGGCTATCATAAATGCCCTTCGCAGAGAGTGAGATCAACAACTAACTAATCCATGTAGCCCTCAAATAATGCCTGTTGGAAATAGGAGCAAACACCCCTACATAAACACTGAGTCAAACTAGAACCCAAATGCAGATGAAGAGGACAAGACCAGGCAGAAGAAACACATACAGACAGCTTACCTGAACAAGGAGGAGCTAATGGCCACTAGACTGATATCTGGGAAGCCAGCATGGGACTGACTCAGGCCCCCCTGAATATGGGTCTCAGCCAGAAGGACTGAACAGTCTAAGGGACCCCAGACAGTGGAGCCAGGGTGTATCCCTGGTGCACAAAAGGACTTTGTGAACACATCCATCATGGAGGGATAACTGCCTTAATCTAGAGACAGGAGAGAAGCCCTAGTCCCTACTTCACATGACCTGTCAGATCTATATGACCCCAACTGGATGGCATTCCCCTACATATGGAATTGGGGTGGGGAGGATGGGAGGAGAGGGTAGTTAGAGTGCATGTGAGAGGGCAGAGAGGGTAAAAGGGAGGGAAGGAGGGAGGGAGGCAGAGGGAACAGGGATCAACATGTAAAATAACAAATTAAATTAAAAAAAAAATGCTTTGACTCCAAAATTTAAGTTCAAGGACAAGTTACTGGGGAAAAGGATTTCTATTTTTGTTTCCACAGAAAATGAAAAGAAGTGGATTACTTCCAGACTAATGTGGTTTGATCAAGCCAGACCACCTGAAAAAGAGTACCAGGTGATACTACATTCAAAACAGTTGGACAAAACAGCCTTACAGACTACAGCCAGGATTTCGGAATCTTCTTTGAATCCCCCATGACAGTGCCCCTTACCAGCATGAAGTAGTTTTGAAAGAACAACGCCCAAATTCTCAAATATTTTCTATAAATGTTTCTTTTCATTTAAATGGACTTTGTTATATAAAATAAATTTAAAAATAATTAAAAAAAAAAGAAAGTGTTCGACATCCTTAGCTAACAAGGAAATGCAAACTAAAACAACTTTGAGATACCATCTTACTCCTGTCAGAATTGCTAAAATTAGAAACAGCAATGTCAACTTATGCTTGAGAGGATGTGCAGAAATGGGTACCCTCCTCCACTTCAGGTTGAACTTCAAACTTTTCCAGCCATTTTGGAAACTAGCATGGCAATTCCTCAGGATAATGGGAATCAGACTACCATGGAACCCAGTATTCTCCCTCTTATGTACATACACAAATGATCCCAATCCATGCAACCAAGACATGTGCTTACCTATGTTCATAGCAATATTATTTATAATAGCAAGAACCTGGAATCAATTTAGATGCCCCTCAACTGAAGTATAAATAAAGAAGATTTGCCACATTTACACAATGAAACACTACTCTGTGGGGGTGGGCAGAAACAACGAATTCTTGAAACTCACAGAGAAGTGGATGGAACTTGAAGAAACCATCCTGAATGAGGTATCCCAATCACAGAAAGAGAAACATGGTATGTATTCACTCATATGTGGATTTTAGACATATTGCAAATGATCACCACCCTACAAATCAAACTGCCAGAGAAACTAGGATATAAGGAGGATTCTAAGAGTTTCATATAAGGACACTCACAGAAGCAGGAATGGAGAAGGTCCTCAGAGCATATGGGTATTGGCGGGTAGTGAGTGGAGAGGGAACTAGCACAAGGAAAATGGGAGGAAAGATTGTGGGTCTTGGATCATTTGGTCAGGGGAGGAATAGACTTGAGAAGAGAAAAGAATAGAGGGGAAGAGAGGAGAGGAACAGGGAGGAGAGGAGAGCAGAGGAGAGAAAAGAAAGAAAGAGACTATAAAAAAGGGAGCCATTATAGGTTAGAAGAGGAAACAAAACCCAGAGAAATGTACAGAGCCCTACAAGAATGACCCCAACTAACAATTTGAGCAACAGTGTAAAGGCTACCATAAATTCCCTTCGCTGTCAATGAGATCAATGACTAACTTATCCACTATCATGGAGACCTCATCTAGTAGCTGATGGAAACAGAAACAACCTTGGACAACTAACCACTGAGCCAAAATTGAATCCATATGCAGAGAGGTAGGACAAGACCATATTGCAGAAACCCAAAGACACGGCTGATTTGAACAAGGAGGAGCTAATGGGGCCCCAGACTTATAGCTGGGAATCCAACATGGGACTGACACAGACCCCTGAATATGGGTCTCAGCTAAAAGGCCTGTGCAGTCTAAGGGTCTACAGAGAGTGGGACCAGGAAGTATCCCTGTTGCAAAAAGGACATTGGGGGGAAATCCCCATGGAGGGATATTCCATTAACCTTGAGACAGGAGAGACATTTTAGTGTCTACATAAAATGACTTGAAGGATTTAGATGACCCCTCCTGGAAGGCATCCACCTACATGTATAGTGTCAGTTGGATGGGAGAGGAGAGTGGCTGGGGGCCCAGGAAGTTGGGAGGGGAAGAAGGAGGGTGGGAGTAATTTGGAGATAACTGGTTTGATAAGTATAATAAAAAATTTTTACAAATTAAAAACATTAAAAAGATACCAATGTAATTTTCAAAAAACAAAGTTAACATACTTTAATAATTTAAAATTTTTACCTCTATTGACTTTGAAATATCACACCTCCATATAGAGAACATCACTTCCAGCACAAGTTCTAATAGATCTTAATAATAAAAACTCACAGTAATCTAACAGGGAGGGGAAGGTGAAAACTGAAGGATCACAGATTCAGAGCATCTGGCTACTAGAGTTGTTATCTCTACCTATTCCCAGACAAGCGATGTGTTCCTGTCCTCACACTGCCTCTTCAGATTGACTGCTATCACTTCGATCCCTCAGACTGACTTCTCAAACAAAATCATCTTATGGCATGCTCTTCTCGCTCCTCTACCTTATCTTCCTCTCTCTGTCCAGCCATGCCACTCCTATCTCCAAATCCCTGCTGCTGGGATTAAAGGCCTGATTCCCAAGTCCTGGGTCCACCTTAGTGTGAGTCTTTTAGACAGACTTAGTATGTGTCTAACTAGTGTCATAGTGTGTGTGTAACTACTGATTTATTGTTTGTGGATAACTAGTGACAGTGTTTGTAGCTAACTAGTGACTTAGATGTGTAGGTGACTAAATACATAGAAATACATAGAACTATCTTAGTGTGTGAGGCTGACTATTGTCTTGGGGTTTGTGGCTAGCTAGTGAATTAGATATGTGGCTGACTAGAGTGACTTATTATGGGTGGGTGAGTAGTGGTATATTATGTGTGGCTAACTAAAGACATAGTGACTGTGGCTAACTAGTAACCTAGCATTGTGGCTAACTAGTGACTTAGTCAATGTGCTTAATTACTGCTTAGGCATGTAGCTGAAAGTAACTTAGGGATGTGACTATCTACTGTCTTAGTGTGTGTGGCTAAGTACTGCTTTATTTGTTTGAAGGACTTGTGGCTTAGGTTTTGTGGCTAATTAGTGACTGAGGTATGGGGCTGACTATTGATTTAGGTGTTTGTCTAACTAGTGACATCTTTGTGTGGCTAACTAGTGAGTTAAGTATGTGGCTAACATGTGGCATGGTGTGTGTGGGTAACTAGTGTGCTAGTATGTGTGGCTAACTAATGGGTTAGTTTGTGGCTAACTAGTGACTTATACTTAACCATGGGTGTAGATAAATAGTGACTTAGCTTAGTAAACTGATCTTCAGAAATTTGATACATCAAAAACAAATTATCAGAACAGTAATTAAGAAGAGACAGACTGATGCTGCCAATAAGCTGTTATTTTGTATTAAGCTCTGTAACCTGACACTTAGTTACAGTCAATGACCTGCTTCCCAAACCTATGAGCTGACATTATACTGTCATGCAGGACTGAACATATCTGCAAACAGAGAGTTACCTATTAGCAAAATCAATATTCATTGGCTCAGAACAACCTTCACAAACTGTACAAATACATACTCTGGTCTGTGTTCAAACACATGACATAGATTAAAACATGCTGGGAAATTACAAAATCACTCCCCCTACAACAGTCATGTACTTTTTTCATAGTGGTGACTCCAGCACCTGGTTTCTTACCCTGAATCCTCCTGCAAGGTAAACAATTTTCCTTATTCTGGTATGAAGGCAGAAGCAATGCTCCATATGCAAATCCTTTTCCTGTGACTGCACTGGATAGTTGGCTACTTGACTCTAATGGAAATTTTAAATCTCTGAGGTGTTACAGTAATTTAAGAATTTTGAAGCTATAGTCCAGAAGACAGTAAGGCCATTGCTTTGGAGAGCAACAGACTGGAACTAATGCTACTTGAATCAACATAAGAGCTTATCTCATAAACATTCTTCTAACAGGATGAAAATCCATCTGTTCTAGAATTAATATGCCTTTCCAGGGAGAAATCACTTCACCCACAGAGGAGATCCATAAACACAAATATTTCTAACATAACATGTATCTATCTCTGGAAAATACTCAAAGAGGAGCCTGCCTAGACATAGTTTGCATTTCATATATGCTATCCTTCTTAAATGGCTTTTAAGTTGAAGCTCCATTTTACACATTGAACAATTTCAGTAGGGACTGGAGACAGCATGTCTAGCTACTTAGGGAGATGGGAGGATTACACAGGAAATGTGTTCCCAGTACTGTTCTTAAAGTTTGTCCCATTCAGTGGGACAAACTCAGGAGAACACCACTAAAACAATGCAATGCTAGGGAATACAGTGTATCTCATGATCATTGCTGAATAAGCCTTGGGACTGAGAACCATAGCTCTATGTAGTTTATATCTACAGATCTGAAGCAACCTGTCCACAAAGGTTTTGTTCCATACAATTACCAGCTCTCTCATGTAAATATCGTGTTTTTTGACAAGGTTCTCTGTTTTGTTGTCAATACACCAGGCCCTTAGGAAAAGCTTTCAAGGCCTAGGCTCCTGGTTGTTACTATCTCTTCTAAGAATGTTTCTCATCCCTGCATGAGGACCTAAGTGAACGCTTTGCTTTATCAAGCCACTCATACCTCATTTGCTTACTTTTTAAAATCTAGTGTCCAGTTGCCACACTGGTAGAACTATGCTTTTCTGGAGAAAAAAACTACAACTATATGATATGATATAATAAAATTTAAGGTTGGTTGTGACCCTGTAATATCTCTCTGAGCAGCATGTTATGGGGAAGTTCTATGATAAGGGTAAGGGACTAGATGCTTTTGTAAAACAGGAGTAGCTTCTGTGTAATGGTTTGGAGTCAAATGTCTGGAAAATCATGGTGAACAAATGTGTAGCTAGGATTCAAAATTCTAACAGGACTGGTCAGCATACACATATCTTTGTGTGTTTTAGAGGCAGTACTACCTCAGTTAAATTCTACTTTATGAGACGTAATATCTCCAAAGCATTTTTAAATCCTTTGTGTTACAAATTCTACTCCTGTAGATCACTGCTCAATAGTGAAGTGCTACCCTTACATGAGATGCATTTTACAACCTGCAGAAAATTAACAATACATGGATATTACACATAAAATTATAATGCAAAGGGCTGAACTTCTAAAAGGTACTTAACGAAAAGGTCTCTGGAAGTTTGTTGACATGCTTTCAGTGGGTGCACCTGAAGTATGTAGAAGTTGACTTAAAAGGTGTTTCTAGATTGCACTGTATTAGCAGAGACGTCTCTTTCAAGTTTGTTGGGTTTGTTTTACCTGCTACTGTCCCCGAGTCGATGGAGTCGCTTCCTGCCCGATTGTTTCCTGTTCTCTCCATCAAGATTCAACGCAGTAATGGCTTAATTCACAGTGCCAATATAAGCACAGTGAACTTAGAGAAATCCTGTGTTTTGGTGGAATGGAAAGAAGGAGGTAACCCGAAGGGCAAAGAGATTGATTTTGGTGATGTGGCTGCAATAAACCCAGAGCTTTTACAGCTTCTTTCCTTACACCCAAAGGACAATCTGCCACTGCAGGAAAATGTGGCAGTCCCGAAGCAAAAACGCAGATCAGTCAATTCCAAAACTCCAGCTCCAAAAGAAGGTTTTGAAGCCAGTCCACTCGTATACCTGCTATCCCAGAGGTTCAACTTGCCACTCAGGAGAATGAGATGGAGGTGGAGCTGTCCGTGGCTACACACTTTTGGAAGTGGTTCTCAGTTGTCGCTAGCCTTCCTAGGCCCTCCTGCTCTGCAGTGACAGAATTACCATTGTTGATGGTCAGCGAGGAGGCAGAAGAGTAAGTCCACCCCAACCGAAACATATCTGCAAACCCTGGGAATTCAGTTCAGAGGAAATCATGTATTGTGAAGGAAATGGAAAAAAATGAAGAGCAAACGGGAAGAGAGCCCAGAACTCGGAAAGAAGAATAAAGCCAGCTCAGGAATATGATAGCAGCTTTGCAAACTGGGAATTTGCCCGGATGATTAAAGAATTCTGGATTACTATGGAATGTCACCCACTTAATCTGACTGATCCTATTGAAGAGCACAGGATCTGTGTGTTTGTTAGGAAGTGCCCACTGAATAAACAAGAACAAGAAAAAAAATCGATGTGATTTCTGTCCCCAGCAAATGTTTCCTCCTTGTGCATGAACCCAAATTGAAAGTGGACTTGACAAAGTATCTGGAGAAGCAGGCATTCTGCTTCGATTTTGCCTTTGATGAAACAGCTTCGAATGAAGTTGTCTACAGGTTCACAGCAAGACCACTGGTACAGATGAATTTTGAAGGGGGGGAAAGCAATCTGCTTTGCCTATGGGCAGACCGGCAGTGGGAAGACTCATACAATGTGTGGAGACCTGTTCGATAAATCTCACAATGCATCTAAAGTGATCTATGCAATGGCTTCCCAGAATATCTTCCTTCTGAAGAGTCAACCTCGCTATTGGAACTTAAACTTGGAAATGTATGTGACATTCTTTGAGATCTATAATAGGAAGGTGTTTGATCAGCTCAACAAGAAGGCCAAGTTATGTGTGCTAGAAGACAGTAAGCAGCAGGTGCAGGTTGTGGGACTGCAGGAGTACCTGGTTAACTGTGCTGATGATGTCATCAAGATGATCAACATGGGCAGTGCTTGCAGGACATCTGGACAGACATTTGCCAACTCTAATTCTTCCCGCTCCCATGCCTGCTTCCAGATTCTTCTTCGATCCAAAGGGAGATTACATGGCAAATTCTCCTTGGTGGATCTAGCAGGGAATGAACGAGGGGCTGCCACTTCCAGTGCTGACCAGCAGACTTGCAAGGAGGGTGCAGAGATTAACAAGTCTCTCCTAGCTCTAAAGGAGTGCATCAGGGCACTGGGAAAGAACAAGGCTCACACCCCATTCTGTGAGAGCAAGCTCACACAGGTGCTAAGGGATTCATTCATTGGGGAGAACTCCAGGACTTGCATGATTGCCATGATCTCACCAGACATAAGCTCCTGTGAATATACTTTAAACACACTGAGATACACAGACAGAGTCAAGGAGCTGAGCCCCCACAGTGGGCCCAGTAGAGAGCAGCCAATTCAAATGGAAACAGAAGAGATGGAAGCCAGCTCTAATGGGACCTCACTGGCAGTCGATTGCAAGGAAGAGGAGGAGCTGTCTTCCCAGATGTCCAGCTTCAATGAAGCCATGACTCAGATCAGGGAGCTGGAAGAGTGGTCCATGGAGGAGCTCAGGAGATCATACAGCAAGGACCTGGCTGGCTTGAGCTCTCTGAGATGACCGATCAGCCAGACTATGATTTGGAGACCTTCATGAACAAAGCAGAGTCTGCCCTGGCCCAGTAGGCTAAGCACTTCTCAGCTCTGGGACAGGTCATCAAGGCCCTGTGTGTGGCCATGCAGCTGGATGAACAGGCTAGCAAACAAATAAACAGCAAGAAATGGCACCATGATGACTTCAAATAAAGATCTGATTAGTATCACACCAGCCTCATCCCCTACCCAGAAAACTTTCGGCACCTATTGGCTTTGGTAGGGACTGAGTTGGATGGGTTTTGGTAAATGCCAGGTAAGGGGCATCAGGCTCGGGAAAACTAGGAGAGAATTGCTGTTCTCTTCCTCAGTTTGGAGCAGGAGGAAGGAGGTTTTGTGACTGCTTCCCATTTTCCACATATCTATCAGAGGGGAGTGCTGTTTGGGTAGTTTCCCTGCCCCTCTGTAACAACTGCTGGTGGAAACCCTACAAGGTCCAGGCTCTAGGAGAGAAATAGGTCCTCATCCAGCTTCTACTGCATCTTGCCTGCAGTATCACCCTTGGTCTGAGCACTCTTGTGTTTTATGCTTTCAGAAAAAAAGTTTTTGATACCTCTTTGTTTTAGTTTAGAAGATCTCTGCTTCCTGCTGTATTTTTGCGTTGTACCTAACCAAAATGAATAAATAAATAAATAAAGGTGTTTCTATAGAGACCTCCCTTATCCCAGTGCTCAAAGCAGATACAGCCCACAGAGTAGTTATTTGGAGGACTGCCTCTAGCTTCTGGGAATTTCAAGGACTGCATGAGAACTCAGGGGACAGGTACTCTGTTTGCAGCTTCCCAAGGAGATCCAGGGAATACCCACCACATTGGATCCATCACCTCACCATCTCCCACTACCTATCTGAGGATGGCAGCCCCTCACCATGCTGTGGGTTTCCAGTTTGCCCTTCCTCAAAGCACAGCGCACAAAACCACTGGCTCCAGTTTCTCTTCATATCTAGACCAGAATGGCCCTGCACTTCTTTTGACAGGCAGGTCACAAAGGGGCCTGATTGTCTAGTAAGGCCTGAGTGATAAAAGCACCTCCCAGGTGGTTGCAGAGTGCTTAAGGACAAATTGCAATGGTTACTGATTGTCTTCTACCCCAAAGACTTTTCTACATCAGCAGTGATGTGCATTTCTATAGCAATTTTCCTACAGCTGATCTGTGCTATCCTTCGGTAGTACATCCTGAATCCACTGCCAGAGGTCCATGAGATTTACTAGGCCTTCTAAATGAGATGCACTTTAAGGAGTTTTAGGTCAGTCATATTATGGTTTCCCAACTATCAGACTGGGGTTCATGAGCTCCCCATTGTTTTGCTTAGGTGTTTCTGTGGGTATCTCCAACCTGGTCCTAACCCCTGTACTTATCACTCTTCCCTCCCTGCAACTGGATTCCAGGAGTTCCACTTAGTGCTTAGCTGTGGGTGTCTGCTTCTGTTTCTGTCAACTATTGGATGAAGGCTTTAGAATATCCTATAAGGTAGGTATCAATCTCATTATATGGAAAGGCATTTAAGGCAGCCTCTCCACTATTGCTTATATTCTTATTTGGGGACATTCTTGTAGATCTCTGGACATTTTCCCAGTGCCAGATTTCTCTTTCCACATATTATATCTCCATCAATATGGTACATTTTGTTGCTCTCCTCTATTCTTTCCAAATCTCAGTCTCCTTCATGCCTCTTGTCCTTCTCTCCCATTCTCTTTCTCCTAACTCTCCCTCCCCTCACCCAATGCTCACAATTTTCTCAAGTGACCTTTTTCCTTTCCACTACTCTGGGGACACAATGGCAGTACTTTCAAGGGTGAAGTCTGAAGTAAGGTGAATCCAGGGGAGGGCTCCCCCCCCATTGACACCCTGAGGGCAGGCTTGGAACAATGCTACCAAACACTGCCAGGCCTCGAGTCATCCTCCCTCCCACTGCAGCTCAATGTTAAGGCTGAAGCTTTACACAACCTGTTTTGTCCATCTCTCAAGAAACAGATGCTGACGATCTACAGGATGGCAGCTAAGGGAAACCTTGTAAACCACACCTCCTGCTAAAAGCGATCCCACCAACTCCTGAATCCTTCACCTCCATATCATCCCTGGCAAAACGGAAGTAGCAATACTTAAACCAATATCTACCTACCAAGGGAGGCTGGGTTGTTGTGTGGAAATCCTAATGGCTTCTATATCTACTCAAAGAGTTTAGAATGTTTGGTAGCCCTGATCCAAACCTGCCCTCAAGTTCTGTGTCTTTTCTGCTCATTTAGTCCTGTAACTCAGGCTTCTGTAGCCACCAGTCATAGGGGAGGTTTCTTCCCCAGTCTTATATGCTGTGACTTTGATACAGAGTATGAAACCAGAAGGTGGAGAAGCTTGGGTTGGCATCTCTCTTGCTCCCATTATCTCTCTTTCCTCTCCCTGATGGGAGATGTCATTCTGTATATGCTTCTCATACTGTTTAATGAATAAATCAATGTTGGCCAATAGGAAAGGAAGATAGGAGGGACTAGGAGACAAGGAGGAAACAGGAAATAGTAAGGGGAGTCAGGATGGAGAGTATGGAGAAAGCAGTACACCTTACAGATGGTGCCCACGTGGCTAGTAAGAACTTCCACTTAAAATTTAACAAAAGCTTAAAAAAGGGTTTTAGAAACAAAAGAACAGAGACAAGCAAGGTTTCTTGGTGCAGCATTTTTCTCAGTTGAACTCTGCTTTGCTAGAGACAAGCAGATACTCGCGGCTCCTTTAAGGGAAGATTCCTGACTCAGCTTAAGCGGCAAAAAACCGCACAGCTTTCAAATAACTCTGCTAACAATTTATTGGTGTGTATGAGAGATGGCAATGGCAATGACATCTCCAAGCTGGCAGCATGCTTTCTGGGTGGCAGCGCAGACCAAGGTGGTGAGCACAGCTTTCCGTGCTGGCGGTAAAAGTACCTCCCACCATCTTTGGTAAACCACGGCTGACACAGCTATGACTTTCATTTTAACAATGTTGTTTACCAGATAAAAGACTTGTGGCCAGACAAAGATAAAGGTTTACAGTAAAGACAGATTCATATTAAGAAAAACCTCTAAAGGTTTACAGTGTGTTTTAAAATATACGTAGACATAAAAAAAAATGGTTTTAAATAGACAAAGAGGAACTGGGTGTTGTAGCACATGCCTTTAATCCCAGCACTCAAGAGACAGAGGCAAGCAGATCTCTGTGATTTGTAAAGTAAACCTGGTATGCCGAGTAAATTCCAGGACAGATAAGAGTTACACAGTAAAACCCTATGTCAAAAAATGAAAAAATAAAAGTAAAATAAGCAGAGTAATAATAAAGCAACGTAAAGATGAAAAGCTCAGAGAGAATCTGGTTACTGTATGCTATTGTGTTGTCTCTGCATTGTTTGACTGCTGAGAAAATAACAACTGATAAAGGAAATGCTGCTGCATTAATTCAATTTATATATTTTAACAATGTTTTGACTCCAACATTTAAGTTCAAGGACAAGTTACTGGGGAAAAGGATTTCTATTTTTGTCTCCACAGAAAATGAAAAGCTGTGGATTCCTTCCAGACTAATGTGGTTTGATCAAGCCAGACCCCCTGAAACAGGACCAGGTGATCCTACATTCAAAACAGCTGAACAAAGCAGCCTTGCAGACTACAGCCAGGATTTCTTCATCTTCTTAGAATCCCCCATGACAGCGCCCCCTATCAGCAGGAAGTAGTTTGGAAAGAACGACGCCCAAATTCCCAAATATTTATAAATGTTTGTTTTCATTTAAATGGACTTGGGTATAAATGGTTAATGATCACAGCCAATTCTTTTTAAAGGTAAAAAGGGAATTATGGTATAGATATGAATACTTTGTTTTGGAATGGATTTTCATTTATTGATACAATTTAATGTCAATTTTGTGATGTATATATTTCTCCTTTTGTTTAGGTATTGTGTTTATATAGTTCATTCAGAAAAATATTGTATAATGTACTGCAGATTATAGATAATTACCTATGATAGTCAAAACTTAGAGTTAAGTTAGTTAGGTTTTCAAGATACACAGAGATGTATTTGAGATAAATAGGCATTCTTCAAACCTTTCAAAGACATACAGAATATGGCATTTAAAATGGTTTAGGGTTTTCGTGAGACATAATTGCTCTTGGCAATACCACCTGCACCAGAAAGGAAGATGGACATAGAAGAAACGTGTTATGAAGTTTGCTTTCAATATAGCAAGACTAGCCATTTGGACAAGATATTGCTCTTGTCTGGACTGTTTGACTTTGTGATGTATAAACTGGACATGCAGGATCCACAGAAAAGTGACTGCTGATTCAAGATAGACATTGCTACAGAGTTCCTGCTTAATGGAAGAGTATGCCAGACAGTCTGCAGGATCAGAGAAAAGTGACTGACAAACTGCCAATACAAGAAGACAGTTTAAAGTCTCCTGCATTGCTGAAGAGTCTGCCAGACACACTATGGCCTATGGGCTGAAGATGGAAGATTACAAAAGAACTTCGGGTGACCAGGCAGTGAGTTGTCTCTGTCATTTCTAGAGTTTATATACTATCCTTCTGTGGTCTTTGAAGGAGTTGAAGACAGATAGTAATGGTTATAGTTTTCATTAGTTACGATTAAAGATAACTTACATATAGGACTTTAGACTCACAAAGATGGAATAGATGATGGAATAGTTTCTTAAATCTTGATAAATGTCAATGAACTAAATATTGTGAACTGTGATTCCTATTTGATAACTGTTATGTGATATATTTTGCTATGTTAAGGTTAAAACCCTTCTTTTTATTTAGATAGAAAAGAGGAGATGATGGGAGATGTCATTCTGTATATGTTTCTCATACTGGTTAATGAATAAAGCAATGTTGGCCAATAGGAAAGGAAGATAGGAGGGACTAGGAGACAAGGAGGAAACAGGAAATAGTAAGGGGAGTCAGGATGGAGAGTATGGAGAAAGCAGTATGCCGCCGGCTCCCCGGTAAGTGAAATACATAGATCAGCAGAAATGGGTTAATAATTAAGATAGAGCTAGCTGATAAGAAACTAGTAACTGGCCAACAGGATAATATCAAATACAGAGTCTCTGTGTGTTATTTGGGGCTGGTGGCGTGGCAGCAGCACAAGACCAGGCGGTGGGCAGAAAAACCGTACTCGTTACATCTCCCTCTCTCTTTTCTCATGTTGTCTTTCTTTCTCTGTCTCTCTCTGTCTATGTCTGTCTCTCACACTCTGTCTCTCTCTTGGGTTGCAGATTACATAAGAAGGGCTGACAAGTTTGTCATTTATCTTGGTTGTAGTGAACTTAGTAAGAACCATGCTCCACAAAATCCATTTTGATTATTGAAATTAAAGAAAAGTATGATGGCTAAAATCTTCACCAAATTGTTTGCATGATTTTGATTTCCTCTTTCATGAACTCTTCCCTATCACTTCATATCAAGATGATAGATAAAGGATAGAGACAGCATTATAGATATGGACGAGAAAAATTATGGAATATTCAGTGCCAGGACCTATATCAGGATTTTGACAAAATTCTGTAGTTCCTGCTACAAGAATAACTCAAGAGGTTAATATTCTTGGGAACAAGTATGAGCAAACACAAATCAATACACTGGCATTACATGATTAAAACTATATCAAATCATTAACCAAACATATTTTCACCTGTGAATATACAATATTGTGAGCCCTCATTCCTATAACCAGGTACTTAGGTGTTTAAAGTCTTAAACTTTCCTCCAATATGAATTGCTTTATGTAATACAAGAAAATGTGTAGGATTGGATTTAGAGAAATCAATCTTCTCAATGAGGCTTTTTATGTTGTTAAAGTAATGAGTGAAAGGGACCCCATTGCAGGGCCTCAGCTGGAGAGTGCCAGGTCCCACTAGCTCTGGCTATCAGTGCAGAAACACCCAGAGTATCAGACCAGAATTTGTCGTCCGTCCATTGCCAGGCCTTGGCTAGAGTCCTCTAATGGATTTTCGGGCCCCTCCCTGAGAACCACCTGTCTCCATGGGACCACTCTCCAGTTCCTGCAGGGTGGATCCTTGACTCCCATTGTAGGGTCTCTGCCAAAGAGGCATCAGCTGGAGTGTACCAGGACCAGGCTAGATCTACCTATCAGCTTAAGGAACATCCTGTGTCCCAGCCTTCAATATCTTTGACTTGCATCGCCAGTCTTCTGCTGGAATCTGAACTTATAGCTCCATTGCCAGGCCCTGCCTGTGTAGAGGCCTCCTAGAGATCTTGGATCATCAAGAGCTACAGACATCAATCTTCTGACCCACCAAAACACACCGGGGAAGAAGGTATGGGAAGATGGCAATATAATAAAACACCTAACAACAGAATGACAACAATAACAGCACCAGAATCTTTGCAATCTACACCAAATAGACTGGAAAACAACAAAGCAGATGAAGTAGAATAGAACGAATTAAAAATTCTTGCCAAAAAAATATGGTAGAGGCCCTCAAAAAAAGAGGTGAGAAAATACCTCAAAGAAATGGAAGAAAAAACAAACAAAACTGAAAAGAATGAACAAATATCTTGAAGAAAGTAGAGAAAGCCAGAAAAACAATTAAGCAAGTGAAGTAAATGGTTCAAGACTTCAAAACAGAAATGGTAACAATAAATAAAACGTAAACCGAAGGAATGGTGGAAACAGAAAAACTGGGCAAACTATCAGGAACTACAGATGCACACACAACCAACAGAATTCAAGAGATGGAAGACAGAATCTCAGGCAAAGAAGATAAAGTAGAGGAAATAAATTCATTGACCAAAGAAAATCATAAATCCAACAAATCTGTAACACAAAACATCCAGAAAATGTGGGACAACGTGAAAAGGCCAATCCTAAGAATAATAGGTATAGAGGAAGGTGAGGAAGCCCAGCTCAAAGGTGCCGAAAACATATTCAACAAAATCATTGAGGAAAACTTTCCCAATCTGAAGGACATGCCCATGAACGTACAATGAGCATGCCAAACAACAAAAAAGACCCCTCGACATATAATAATCAAAACATATAACATACAATAAAGAAATTACATTAAGAGCAGCAAAGGAAAATTTCCAGGTAACATTTAAAGGCAGACCTATGAAAATTACACTGGACTACTCCATGGAAAGCACCAAGGTGAGAAGGTCCTGGACAGATGTTCTACAAGTACAAAGAGTCCATGGATGCCAGCCCAAGCTACTATTCCCAGCAAAACTCACAATCACTATAGATGGAGAACACAATATATTTAATAACAAAGTCAGATTTTCACAATACGTATCTACACATCCAGCCATTCAGAAAGTATTGGAAGGAAAACTCTAACCCAAGAGTTAGAGGCCCACAAAGTTGTAGGCAACAGATAATATCACTACACCAGAAACCATGCATATAAACGAGGTCAAATATATTCACAATACCATTGCCAACAACAAATCTAAAACAAACAAGCATTAACAATCCATGGTCCTTATTCTTTCTCAACATTAGTGGTCTTAATTGCTTGTAAAAAGGCACAGGCTAAGAGGGTGGATATGAAGACAGAATCCATCTCACTGCTGTGTAAAAGAAATACATCAAAGCTTCAAAGATAGACATGACCTCAGGATAAGAAAAGATCTTCCAGATTGAGCCCAGTTAGGAATAGAAGACAGGAGAGAGACAGAGAGAGAGAGAGAGAGAGAGAGAGAGAGAGAGAGAGAGAGAGAGAGAGCATAAAAGAGGGAACCAATATTGGTTTGAAGATAAAATTGAACACAAAGATAACTCTAGAGAACTACAAGACTCCTGCCAACTAACAATTTGAGCTTCCATGGAAAGGCTGCCATAAATGCACTTCCCGGATAGTGAGATCAACAACTAACTTATCCATGGAGCCCTCACCTAATGCCTGTTGGAAACAGGAGCAACCACCCATACATAAACACTGAGTCGAGATGTAGAACCCAGATGCAGATGGAGAGGACAAGCCAAGCTGCAGAAACACATAGCAACAACTTAACCTGAACAAGGTGGAACTAAAGGGCCCCCAGACTGATAGCTGGGAAGCCAGCATGGGACTGACTCAGGCCCCCCCTGAATATGGGTCTCAGCCAGAAGGACTGAGCAGTCTAAGGGACCTCAGACAGGGGAGCCAGAATGTATCCCTGATGCACAAAAAAAAAAAAAAAAAAAAAAAAAAACCTTGCTAACAAATCCCCCATGGAGGGATAACTACCTTAACCTAAAGATAGGAGAGAAGCCCTAGTCCCTACTTCACAAGCCCTGTCAGATCTACATGACCCCAACTGGATGGCATTCCCCTACATATTGAATTGGGTTGGGGAGATAGGAGGGAAGGGTGGTTATGGTGCATGTGAGAGGGCAGAGAGGGCAAAAGGGAGGGAGGGGGAACTGGGATCGACATGTAAAATAATAATTTTTTTAAAAAAATGCTCTGACTCAAAAATTTAAGTTCAAGGGAAAAAAAAAAAAAAAAAAGATCTTCCAATCAAATGGACCAAAGAAGCAAGTAAGCAAGTAGGTATGGCTATCCTAAAATCTAACAAGTTAGACTTCCAACCAAAATTAATCAAAAGAGATGAAAACAGTTATTCCGTATTTATCACAGGAGAAATCCATCAACACAAATCTCAATTCTAAACAAATATGATCCAAATACAAAGGCAACCACATTCATAAAAGAAACGCTACTAAAACTCAAACCTCACATAAAACCAAACACACTTATAGTAGGAGACTTCAACACACCACTGTCCCCAATTGATAGGACCACCAGTCATAAAGTAACAAAAGAATTAACAGAAGATTCATGTCAATTGGGTTTAACACACATCTATAGAATATTCAATCCAAACACAAAAGAATATAACTTCTTCTCTGCTCCACATGAAACCTTCTCTAAAATCGACCAAATAGTAGGTGGCATAACAAACCTCAACAGATGCAAGAGAATTGTAATAGTTCCCTGTATCTTATATGACCAGCATGCTTTAAAATTGGAATACAACAACAACACAAATTGCAGAACCCCTACAAACTCTTGGACACTGAACAATGTTCAGTTGCACAATACCTGGGTCAAAGAACAAATAAAGAAATTAAGGAAATCCTAAAATTCAACAAGAATGAGGCCACGACATAACTGAACTATGGGACACATTGAAAGCAGTGGTACCAGAGAAGTTCATTGCACAATGTGCCCATATGAAAAAAAAAAAAAACAGAGGATAGTCACAATAGAGAATTAACATCCCAAATGAAAGCCTTAGAACAAAAAGAAGCAACTCACACGGGAGGAGTAGACACCAGAAAATAATAAATTTGAGGGCTGAAATCAATAAAATAGAAACCAGGGAAACAATGCAAAAAAAATCAATATAACAAAGGGTTGGTTTTTCAAAAAATCAATAAGATAGACAAACCTTTATCCAAACTACTGAAAAAGCAGAGAGAGAACATGAAAATTCACAAAAATCAGAATTGAAAAGGGGGGCATAACAAAGAACACAGAGGAAATCCCAGAAATGCTCAGGTCATACTTTGACATACTTTGACCTTTATATTTACAACAAATTTATGATGACCAAGAAGGTATACAATATTTGGGAAAGGATAAAGGGGAGATGCAGAGACAAAGACAAGAACAAAGGCGAGAAAATATAATCAACTTTTTATCAAAAGACCAGAGAAAACTCAGCCAGGAAAACTAAGATCTTGACCAATGTTAACCAGCTACACATCATGCTAGTTGTTTAGATCTTAAATAAAAAGAATTCACAACTCCCACAAAATTAATTCAGAAGAATGCTCACTCTCTTTTGCTTTTGACCCTCCAGGTTCTGACATTTTTCCCAACAGAGATGCCTCATGGTTTAGAGCTCTCTCTAAAAATGGGAGTGATCTCTATCTCTGTCTCTGTAAACTCTCATGGCTCCTTGTGGTTTAAGGCAAAACCAGCCCCATGATGCTCACACAAAAATTAATAAGGAAGAATAATTTAATTTCTGCTTCCAACCACAAGTATAATGCCACGACATGTGGAAACTGTCCTGTCCACCCACTAAACACCATGCACACTTGAGAAAAGAGCAGATAAGAAATTTCTTTTGTTCCCAGGAACTCAACTTTCCTGAAATATGCTTTGGAAGATAATAAGTGTGGAAAGTTAAAGGAGCTGTGATCATGTATTGCTGACAGAAGATTACCATGACATATTTCCACTGGTTTCTAAACTGTGTGTGACACATAAAGACAAATCTGAATGTGGAATGCAATATTCATAAATTGCATAATCAAACTTTCCATTTTTCCCTTGGATGTTCCCAACACATACCAAAAGAAACCTTGTCATTCATATTGAACACCGATATTTGTTTCCTTTTGGTTTGTTTGCTTTGTTTTGTTTTTTTCCTTTGTTTTTTCTTCTGGTTTTCAAGGCAGAATACCTCTTTATGTTTGGGACCTACCCTAGAACTATCTTTGAAAATCATGCTTGCCTCAAACACACATAGAGCTTCTTGCCTCCCCCTCTCAAGTGCTTGAATTAAAATTGTGCACCACCACAGCCCAGTGTGGACACAGAGATTTCACTCAACCAAGGGAACCTACACTCACGGAGGATCAGAGGAAAAGGGTCATTGCCCAGGTCAGCACAGGGCAAATGTTCCCTTTCTGTCCCTGCAGCAATGACAGATAGGCAGGTCTGCTCCTCCTCCTCTGAAGCTTACACACTGACGATGCTATGGGGCTGTGGATTTCATTGCACAGTCTACACAAAAGTCAGCAATTTGATTTCATTATCACATCAGTACTTTATCAAGATTATTGATTGTCCTTGTCTATGGACACCAAGAAATTTCCAGTCAGACATTGTGTAAACCATCTATAATTGATTATAGGCTCCACACTGATATTTCCAACAAAATAAAGCAAGAAATTGCACATGTTCCTTCCTTCTCCCACCTCTTTCTGCACTGTGCCTGCACCAGCTTCAAAGTTCTTAAATGAACTCAACTGTTACATATTCGTGTGGTCATTTGCATTCCCAATACCAGCCAGGGCAATTGGAAAACAGTCAATAAGTAGCCTTTATTTCCTTCTTAATGAACACTCAAAACCTTTTCCTAAAGGAATTGTAGGAGTTTCTTCCCAACTAGGCAGCAAAGGCAGGAGTAGCTGTGATCAATGCAATTCTCAATGACATCATACCATGGGCTACACTCAGCTCAATATAACTTCCAAATTTTATCCAAAAAATCTGCTCGGTCTTCATTCACATAACATGAATCAACACACCCTGAGTATTTAAAGAAGAAAACCACTGAATCTATATTAGTTAGGGTTTTTATTGCTGTGTATAAGTTCTAAGACCACAACAACACTTTTTGTTGTTGTTTTTCAGATAGGGTTTCTCTGTTACTTTTAAGGTGGTCCTGGAACTAGCTCTTGTAGAACAGCCTGGTCCCTAAATCACAGACATCAATCTGTCTCTGCCTCCTTGGTAATACTATCCCAGTCAGGGATTCCCAGTGACAATCAGGGATGAAATAGTCATCACTGTACTTGCAAGAAAGAGATCCCCCACAAATTTTATACAGAAAACACTTAATTGGATTGTCTCACAGTTTCAGAAATTCAGTCCATTTTCATTGTAGCAGGGAGCATGATTTGAAGAAAAATATGTTTTCCTTTCCTCCCCCTCATTTTCTCCTACTTCTATCTCCATTCACTGTTCTCCCCCACTTCACCTGAGCTCTGGGGGACTTGTCCCTTCCCAGTTCTGTGAGGGACTTTATATAAATCTCTTAGAATACACCTTGTATCCTCGTTCATATGATGATGTGAATTATAGGCTGGTGATCATTTGATCTATGTCTAAAATCCATATATGAGTGAGTACATACTGTGTTCCTCTTTTTGTGACTGGGTTACCTCACTCAGGATGGTTTCTTCAAGTGTCATCCACTTGCCTGCGAATTTCAAGATACTATTATTTTTTTCTGCAGAGTAGTATTCCATTGTGTGGATGTGCCACATCTTCATTAACCATTCTTCAATTGAGGGGCATCTAGGTTGCTTCCAGTTTCTTGCTATTACAAATAGTGCTGTTATGAACATAGTTGAAAAGATGTCTTTGTTGCATGGATGTGAATCCTTTGGGTATATGCCTAAGAGGGGGATTGCCGGGTCCTGTGTTGCTGGCTACATCTTGATATGCAGGCCACATTAAGACATCTTACAAACTTCCCATATCCAAAGCATAGGAAACCCCAAAACCCATCACCAGTGATACTCGTCTTCTCAAAATGCCAAAGTCACTGAAACAAAGCTCCTCCTTTTACTAGTGCCATTCCCTATGAGATTATATGTACAATCACATTCAAACCACTACAATGTAGGTATCACGGCCATTTTTTTGATATGCACTCTGTTTCTGCTTGCAGTGCATGCAATAAACTGTTCTTTCTATTCTGGTCTAAAGGCAGCATCCATGCTCCCCATGCAAATCTTTTTGCTGTAAGTGCAATGGACAGTCAACTTCATAACTCAAATGGACAATTTTAAAACACTTGGGTTATAATATTTTATCTTGTCATTGAGATCATTTGTGATGTAGAGGTGGATTTTATTTTAAATCAATATGCAGTGTTACAGATTAATGAGTTCCATTTATTAAATACCTCCTTAAAAGTAATTGACATCCTCAAGTTAGGTGTTTAAGATGCTTGGTCCAAAAAAAAAAAATTATAACTTCTAGGGTATACAGTCGCTTAATTTAATGAGGTGTGTTTAAGATGAAAGAAAATACATTGCCCTGCAAAGCAACATACTGGGATGAAAGCAACCATTGCCAATAAGAAAGGATGTCTCAGAAACTTAATTCTAAAACGCTGGGAGTAAAGCAGTTGTAGATTTGCCTTTCCAGTGAGAAATAACTCCATACACTAAAGAGGTAAAAGAAAGAAAAAACAATCTCTGTAATGATAGCATGGAACCATCTCTCACTAATGTTCAAAGAGGAGAAAGCCTACAATAGATAATTTTTTGACACAGGGTTTCTCAGTTTCCCTGTGCTATAGCCTTAGTTGTAGTGAGGCTAGCTCTATAGATCACACTAGTCTAGAACTCACAGAAATCTGCCTGCATGTGCCATCTGAGGGCTGGGATTAAAGGCATTCATAATCACTGCCTGGCTCCTAAAACATATTTTTCGTTCCAAAATTGCAGCCACTTTTAAGTTCTTCCAGGGTCAGATGCCAGCTGACAATTTGAAGAATTTAAGTAGGGTCATGAAAGTGCAAGTTGGGCCAGTAAGGCCATGAAAGACTTCAACAGAAAAGATAATACCACAATGATTTAATATTACACCAGTGATATGCAACACCAGGTCACACTTTAGTGACAGGTCCTGACACAGATGTGCCAGAAGATGAGGAAGATAGGAAAGGCAGAATAAAACCTGGGGCAGAGAGGTCTTGCTTAACTTATGTCTTATTCTATGTAAACTTCTTATGAAGAATTGCCACCTCTTCATGACTTCTAGGAGGAAATGGGAGAATTATAGAAAATCAGCAGGAGTAAGAGTTGTGTTCTCAGGATCTGAAATAACACCTGCTCAAAGGTCCTGGCCCCAGACAGTTGCATTCCCTCATAAGCATCTTCCTTGTTTTACAGAAGGAGCTCTATTTTATTCTGTATATCTCAGGGCATGATGGAAAAGTCCTAAGGCAAAGCCCCCTGGTTGTTACTGTTTCTGCCAATCAAGTATCTAGTTTTGAGAAGGAGCATTGACCCATCTCCATGATTTACCTAAATTGAAAGTGTTGCTTGCTCAGCCCAACCCTCAAAACAAAAGGGTTTTCCCTTTCAAAAAGTTGTCACTTGGGTTTACCTTGCCCATCTGGGAGGTCTATGATGTTCTCTAGAAAACTGGCCCTTTCTGGGACTACAGGCCCTAATGTTCATTGTGACCAAGCAATGTCCCCTGAACACCTTCTAAAAGTGTTGTTTTGTTAAAAAGGAGATGGGCCTGAATGCTCTTTGTGGATCAGGAGTTTCTCTTTGTCATGGTTTGGAGCCAAATGTCCTGGACAATCCTATTGATCAAATATATATTTTAGCATCCTAATCTTTAACATGCCTTATTAGTACACTACTCATCTTTGGGCTATTTTATAGGCAGCACTCCCTCAGCTAAATCATATTTTGTGGGTCTCACTATGCGTATGAATAGGTAAGTCTTTTATATGCACAATTCTACTCTTCCACGTCACAGTTTAGTACTGGAGTGCAATCCAACACAAGAATGCCATGTACGGACATGTTCAGTGTCCCAGGCCTATAATATCACTCTCAGGAGGCAGAAGTATGTATATTTCTATGAGTTTGCCACTAGCCTGCTCTACAGAGCAACTTTCATGTCATTCTCCAATGCTTACCTAGAAAAAAGTTGTCTCCCTGGAACCAGGATGTATCCCTGGAGCATGAAAGGACTTTGGGGAGATACTCCCTTAGCCTAGAGGCAGAATCGAGGGCATAGTCCCTACTCCAAATGACTTGACAGATTTTTGACTCCTCCTAGAAGGCACCACCCTCCCTGTGGAGTAGGGACAGGAATGGGACAGGAGCCGAATTGGGAAGCATGGGAGGGAGGGAGAGGGAACTGCGATCCATATGTAAAATAAGAAAAAAATAATAAATATGTAAAATAAAACAAAAAGTATATTAAAAAATCAAAAATAAATAAACATAAGTATGTACAGAAATAAAGAAAATGTCTTTTACAGAATACATACAATTAACTAAACATGAGTCTTGAACCTAAACATTAAATGTTTACTGCTGAAGTTGGAGAAGAAATTAGGCCTCTCCAGGTTTGGCTACTTGCCTTCCTGTGCACCAAATGAACTCTGGTGCTGACAATCAATGTCTTTCTACACAAAGCTCTCTGATGGAAATGAAATGCTTTCCACTGTGTGAAGTATTCATACTCCAACACCCGGGTATGGGGAGTTGCTAGTACCATATGGTACCAGACAGAACACTGAATGTGGCCAAAGTTTCCCACCAAGCCTCCTGGCAGACCTGCCACACCAACTCCCAGGCATCCCCGTCCCATCCTCCCCATCTGAGGATAGCATCCCCTCACTCACCATGTTGTGGCTTCTGTGCTCATCCATGGTCTACTCACAATTTACTACAGTAGCACTCCCAGAACAGTAATCAACACACTGGCACTTGTTCTGCTTAATATGAAGCCCGAAGCAAGAGTAAAAGCCTAAAATGTGGCTACAGGAAGTGTCCTGCAATGCCTGTGACTGGCAGGTTGGCCTGGTTTTGCTGACTGGCTGGTTAAGCTTGAACATGAAGAGCACTTCTTCAAGGGTTAGAGTGTGCTTAAAGACATATCACAGGGTTCCTTGGTTCTGGCTTCTACTCAAGACCCAGACCTTGTAGACACCTGTACAGACACAAATCTCAATGTCACTCACGCCTGTCTAAAACAGACAACCACATTGTCTTCCAGCAGTGTGTGAGATCATCATCTTCCTCCTCCACAAAATGTACAGATACAATTACACAATGCAGACTGGAATGATTAACTTATTCAACAGAAGGAAGGGTGCTCAGATTATTAAAAACTTGAGAGAGATTTTAGAGCATATGGCACAGCAGTTGTTTGTTCTGTGGCTTCTGGCTAAGGTCAGGGTAACTGGGTGTACATTTTATATAGTAGTCACAGACCCTTCAGAAAACCAGGAAAGGGAAGGAACCATATCACAAAGAAATTGATATATCTTTCTCCTAGCAGATGCTTGTGTGATAGCTCTAATGCATTTGGAGTTATATTCCTGAAATTCTTGAGAAATGAATAATAATGATAAAAAGTGTTGTCTTCATGGTAATTTAAATACTCTGAGAGAATTGGTCTGGAAAGATTACTTCTACAATCATTGTGATGACCTGGCAGAGCTTGCACAGGGTACAGGTGAGAAAAGATTCAATTTTCTCTTCTTTAACAGGATTGTGTTCAGGTTTCTAAATCAGTGGAGCCATCATCTAGCCTTGAGATTGGAGAAAGACTTATTTTCTTCTTTGAGATCTGGTTCCTGTTTTCTTTTGTTTTTCTGTTATTTTTTTTCCCTACTTGTCTGAAGCCCCAGTGACAACCATGAAATAAGTGGTTTCATTTCATCTGACCTCAGTGGGAAACTACAGAACATGTATCTCCTTTTCTGTGCCGAAATCTCTCGCTAGTAGTTAGGACAGGAAATAATCACATCATGTGATGGTGTAGTGGCCTGTGCAAGCTAGCTAGCTACCTTGTTTTCAAGAGAAAGAAGTGAGTGCAGGAAGAGAGCAGTGTTTGCTATTGGAGTCATGGCCAGTGCAGTAGAAATGCATATGTCTGCTGACCTAGAAAAGGTATATTCTGTGTTGGAACTCCAGGTCAGGTATCATTGGGCTGTGTCTTTAAAGACAATGCATTCCTATAGAAGGTGCTCTTGTCACTCAGTCATCACTAGTCAACCATGTCCTCCTCATGACCTGTCAATCATAAAAGGTACAGGGACCTTCCAAATGTCAGATTCAGGCTTTTATCTGAGGGAGAGCTGACACCTTTTTTTGTGTGTGTGTGCTATTCTTCTATTAATGCTACAGGAAGTTGATTGTATAGGTTAGAAGAGCTCAGTCATTATACCACGGTGAGTGATGGGCTGCTGTCCCCAGGATGGAAGAGTACATTGTGCAGTATATGAGCCATGTGGTGGGTCCTGCCAACATCTGAGTGGGAACATGAAGACAGATTTTCCTTCCTGTGGGTTTTCATCATATTGGTGAAACTCCCTGGAATCAATGATAGGACTCTGACTAAAACTTTGTGGGTTGAATCTCTTCAGGGTATTGAGAGCAGGAAGCCCTGTGTAGAAACATCTTTTTAGTGGACTTCAATGAGCTTTTTGTGCATCCTTGTAAAGACTGAAGTGCTTAGAGATATTTAACAATTTATATTTTACTTTATGTGAAGTGATGGAAAAATTAAAAGTAGGGCTTATGGCAAGAATGGAAAACTACAAAGAACAAGAATCTCTCCTAGTAGATAAGTTCCTGATGTCAGAATACAGAGCCCAAATTCTAGCTATTTTCAGGAGATAAAGGAAAAAAAAAAAAAAAAACAAAACAAAAAAAAAAAAACAAAAACAAAAACAAAACCCAAACCTTGCAGGTGTGCTAATCAATGGTAGTGTCCTTGAAATCAAACTTTGTACTCTATGAAATGCTGTAATCTTGAAAACCCTGTGAACTGAGACTAGTGGTATCAAGCCTCCCTTTCACTTTTGTTACTAGGTGCATTAATCTTCCAATATAGTGAAGTCCTAGCAGGATTCGTTCTTCCCAATTCAAAACTTTTGTTTTTGCATTTGGAAATAACTTCACTGAACAATGAGGAAACCCACCGCTGGTCCTCTACTGGAGTTCTTGGCCCCTCTCAGAGATCTGCCTATCTCTGCAGGACCACTTTGAATTCCTGCTGGCTGGATCCATGACATGCATCTCAGGGCCTCTGATAAAGAGGCCTCTGCTGGAGAGTGCCAATTCCAAGCTAGATCCGCCTATCTGAGCAGAAAGGTAATGTTAAAAGATATAGATAGAGGTTCAAAGAAAAGTAGTAAATAGGTCAGAGGAAGATATAAACTGATTGCTGTGGGCTCTCATATCTACAAATATAAATTCAAGACTAGTAAAAAAAAAAATTTGACCATACCAGGTTAACTGTTTAAAAGTTCCATTTATTTCTCTCAAGAAAAATATATTATATGTACTTGTCAAAACATTCTGTGTTTCCTGTTAGAAATCTGTTTATTGCAAGAATAGAGCTAAAACAAAAATGGTTTAAACATTTTGCTGTCCAATGCTAACAGCCCTCAGCTCAAAATTTGTCTCTGAGCATTGGTCAATAAATTCAGATTATCCAAAAATTAGATGTCCTTTTAATGTAGATGACATTAATACTGTTTTATGTCTAAAGCTGTTAAAAATTTAAACTAGTTAAACTGTTACAACTAGTAACACTGGAAATTAACATAAACTTAACAGTCACCCAGGTCATAACGGGTTTAAAGACTTAAAGGGTGCTTAAATTGGATATTACAAAAAGAAATTACAGGATGTTTAATTGTTTTATAAGACAGTTTTTTAAATGTTAAATTCAGAAAGTTACATTGTATTTGTGCTTCTATTACATTGTTAATGTTTGTAGATAAATCAAAGGCCTAAAATTTAAGATCACAGCCATACAGTGTATATACTAACCAAAAGTTGAGATGCTCATTTTTTATGACATGGAAGGCAATCCATCCTTGTTTTTGCTAAATTTGGAAGCGTAAGTTATTTATATAAACTGAATCACACAGCTGTTTTATGTTTCCATAAAAGGGGTTTCAAATTAAAATCAGTATTTTTACAGCTAAATCTGACAATGCAAAGTTCTATTTTTATAAAAGCTGGTAACCACTATAAAATGTTAAGAAACACAAGTTACCCACCTTCCTTATAGATTAACTGTTGGTTACAGTCAAACTAAGTATTAATGATTAATAACAGGAATAAATTTCACTCTGTCTCCTATACATGTTCTAAAAGTTTAAGTTTAAAAGAAGTAACTGAAAAACAATCTACTTAGAAGGACTTTTAATACTACAGAGATCTGTAGAATAAGGCATTTAAATGTTAACTAAAAAGCTGTAATAATATCAGGCAAAGAATCAGAGAACCTAACAATGACCCAAGGTCTCTAAAGACAATTATGCGGCAGCATGGATTAGGTTGACACTGACCAGGGAGCAAGATAATCAAATACAATGCCTGCTGCCAGATAGGACCCAGCTCAGACTGTGTACAGGCTGCAGGGTACCGGAAAATTGTCTGCACCATCTTTGCCTAGACAAAATAAGGTCAGACTTTTCCAAGTCCCAGTTCAACAAAGAAAGAAAAAAAAAAAAAAAAACAAAAACAAAAAACAAAAAACCTCTCACATATGTATTTGGTGAGTGAAAAATGTCTCCCCTCAATGCTATAGACAATTGGTTATATAAGGAATGTTCCCTGTCATTTTTTTAATAGATTCAAAAGTTCCATAAAATATATCCTTCTCAGGTCTCTGATGACTTGGCTAACCAAAATTTTGTGAGCTTGGCAGTACAGGCAGCCTTAATATGGCTCCTAAAAAAGGAACTAAAAATATAAAAACATATAAGTCTTTTTTGAACATTTATGTATTAATTATGCATTCAGTGTTCTGCCTGCATACATGTCTGCACACCCAAAGAGGGTACCAGATATCATTATAGATGTTTGAAACACAATGTAATTGCTTTGAATTGAACTCAGGACTTCTAGAAAAGCATCCAGTACTCTTAATCTCTGAGCTACCTCTCTAGCCCAAGACATATAAGTCTTAAAGATATAAAAATAATTTACAATATAAAAATTCAGAGCTTAACATTTAATTAAATTCTGTTAAGCTATCGAGCAGTGACTCCCAGCTGTTTAGTCACAAGCTCAAGGTTTTATGATTTATTTTGGTTTTCATCTAAGTGTAAATGTGAAGGACTTTTCATCAGGCCTAAGATACCTCTCACCAATCTATACGTGGATCTCTCTTGATAGAAGATAAATGTATAAGCTTCTAACCCAAACCTGTATTTTTTTGATAGGACTCAAAGGCATAAGTACATTCCTGCTGTTTTACAGATACCCAAAATCTACTTTTTCAAAATATAGATTTTGGTAGACATTGGTGATGATAATATATCTAAAACATTTATGTTCTTTTATACAACACAGTTTATAAAGGCTTCAGAGAACAAATGACTTAAAGTTTGGATTCACTTCTTACCAGTCAAAAGGACTGCAGAAATGTACAATTTTCCTGAGGATGGAATTTTGTCCCTGGTCTTACTGTACATCTTGTACATCTTGATCAATACAGAGTTCCAAATATATATATATATATATGTGTGTGTGTGTGTGTGTGTGTGTTTTTTAACTTATGTTCCCAAGTTTGTCTTAGCAAATGTGTGCTTCTAGCAGATGAGCATCATTTACTGACTACATCCTCCTCCTAAATACTGCTCTGGACTTAGTGTCATAGCTGGTGTGAATCTTTAACAGGATCTATAAACTAATGCCTCTGGTAAAGGTTCCATTTCCTGAATCCCCCCTTCTTTTATTTTATTTTATTTTATTTTGTCTAGCATTTTACCCTTCCCACGCCCAAGAAACACCACCAAAGTAAGGAGGAAGTAGTACAAGAAAGAATACCTTTCACCTTTTCCCTGTTGAGACAATATATCAAAAGATAACTACTATATATAGGGGAAAGAAGACTAATCTTTACGCCAAAAAACACCAGAAATCTTTTACCTATTGGAGGCCAAAAAAATTGGGCCTCTAATGTCCATAGCAGAGAGGGAATGTGGTGGAAAAATTAATAACCAAAAGGTATAAAATTAGAGCTTATTGCAAGAATGAAAAAATAATGAGAACAACAATTTCTGCCAGTAGATAAATCCCTGACTATAGAGTACATAGTCCACATCTTGTTCTCAGGAGAAGTAAAAACAAAGAAAATCCTCCTACCTTTCAGGTGTGCTCATCAATCTTGCATACACAAATGCCAGACACTATTAACTTAGATCCATGATGAGCTTGTAAATTAAATTTGTACTCTATGAACTGCCTGTATTTTGGAAACCTTGTTACTGAGACTAATGGTCTCAAGCCTCCCTGTCTGTTTATACTGTTAAAAACCATTCACTATTTTAGGCCACTACCTTACTTTTCCGATAGAGTGAGGTCCCAGCTGGTTTGATTTTTAGCAATAAAAACCTTTTATTTTTTCAGTCAGGAATCACTTCCTTGGAGGCTGAGGAAACCAGTAAGCATAATAGTAACAAGCTGCTCAAGGAGGCTTTATAGGCTATAGAACTCCAGGTGACAACTATTTGAAAATCAAAACACTATTGTGTCATGGATATGCCTTTATTACTTCATGCTTACTTTTGCAGTACTTTTGAGCTGCAAGTACGCTAAAATGCTAGACAACAAACAAAAGGAAGGGGGTTCAGGAAATTGAATGTTTATCAGAGGCATTAGTTTGTAGGCCCTGTTGAACATTCACATTAGCTGTACTGGTTCACCATAAGTCCAGGGAGAGCAATATTGAGGATCAGGCTTTAGTCAGCAACTATTCTCATTTGCCAGAAGCACAAATCTGCTGAGACATGTTCAAGGTCTGAACAGAAGTTAAATCGTATATATTTAATTGGAACTCTTAGTTCCTTACCTTTGGTGATCAATAAGGACAGCAAGACAGGGGAGAAAATACCATCCTCAGGATAGCTGTACTTATCTGCAGTCCTTTTGACCTGTAAGAAGTAGATCCAAGCTTTATGGCATTTGATCCTCTAAAGGCTATATGAACTGTGTTATATAAAACTCCATAAAAGTTTTAGATATATTATCATTACCAATCTGTGCTGAAATCCATATTTTAGAAAACAGTAGATATTGGGTATCTGTAACACAGCAGGAATGTACCTATGCCTTTGAGACATATATCCAGGCAGAACACTGTATGCATAATTAATAAATAAATGTTCAAAAACAACTTTTATGTCTTTATATTTTCAGATCCAGATTTAGGAGCCATATTAAGGCTGCCTAATGCTGACAAGCTGACAAAGTTATGGTTAGCCCAGCCAACAATACTTTCAGATCTGAGAAGGATATATTAATTAACTGTTCAATCTACTAAAAAAAAAAAAAATTACAGGGACCACAGGGACCAGTCAATATACTCCTAGCCATAACCAATTGTCTATGGCATTGAGGGCAGAAGTTCTTCACAGAGGGTTTTTTTTTTAATATTATTTATTTATTTTTGTTTGTTTGTTTGTCTTTTCTCTGTGGAAGAGGGACATGGAAATTTCTGACCATATTTTGTCTAGGCCAAGGTGGTGCAAGCAATTTTTCAGTTCCCTGCAGCCTCTAAAAAGTCTAAGCTGGGTTTAACCTGTCGACAGACATTGTATTTGAGCATCTTGCTCCCTGTTCAGTTTCATAACAATCCATGCTGCCCCACAATCTTCTTTAGAGGCCTAGGGTCATTTTTACTATCTGTGATTATTCATCTGATATTCTTATAGCTTTTTAGTTAACATTTAAATGCCTTATTCTACAGGTCTCTGTACTATTAGAAGTCTGTTTCAGTTATTTGTTTTAACCTTAATTATTTAGAACTTGTATAGATGACAGAGTGAGGTTTATCTCTGTTATTAATCATTAATACTTAGTTTGATTATAACTAAGAGTTCAATGATAAGGATGGCTAGTAACATGTGTTTTTTAACATTTTATAACAGCTTAAACAGCTTTTATAAAATTAGAACTTTGTATTGTCAGGTTTACCTTTAAAAATACTGATTTTAATTTGAAACTCCTTTTAAGGAAACATGAACCATCTATTTGACTCAATTTATCTAAATAGCTTACACTTACCTAATTTAACAAACCAAGGATGCATTGCCTTTTGTTTCATAAAAATGAGCATCTCAACTTTTGGTTAGTATATAGAGCTTATGGCTATGACCTTCAATTTTAGACATTTGATTTAAGTATAGACATTAACAATATAATAAAAGCACCAATATCCTGTAACCTTATAAATGTGAACATTTAAATCTGTTTTTAAAAACAATTTCACGTCTTGTAATGTCTTTTTTTAATATCAAAAATAAAGAGCACTTTATGTCTTTAAACCCATTATGACCTGATTGACTGTTAACTTATGTTAATTTCTAGTCTTACTAATTGTAACGTTCTAACTAGTTTGAATTTTTAAAGCTCTAGCCAAAAAGCAGTATTAATATCATCTACATTAAAATGACTACTGATTGTCTCATCATCTGAATTTAATGACCAGAGCTCAGAGATAAGATTTTGATCTGAGGGCTGTTAGCATTAGAAATATTCTAAAATCTATCCTATCTTTGCGAGTATAAAGTCCTATATGTAACTTTAATCCCAACCAAGGAATACTATAACCTTAACTATCAGTCTTCAACTCCTTCAAAGAACACAGAAGGATAATATATAAACTCTAGAATTGAAAGGGACAACTCGTCTGGCCAGATCCCATGTTCTTCTGTAATGTTCCATCTTCAGCCTATAGGCCATAGTTTGTGTCTGGCAGACTTCTCAATAAAGCAAGAAATATAAAAATGTCATACCTGTGTTGGCAGTTTGTCAGTACCTTTTCTCCACATCCTGCAGACTGCTGGCAAACTCTTCCATGAAGAAGGAACCATATAGCAATGTCCATGTTGTATCAGCAGTCACTTTCCTGTGGGTCCTGCATGTCCAGTTCATAGAGCATAAATCCAAACAGTCCAGGCAAGAACAATATTTTGCCCAAATGGCTGGTCTTGTCATATTGGAGGCAAACTCTAGAACTTTTCAACAAGTACATATAATTCTCTTTAGAGAAATAAATGGAACTTTTAAGCAATTAACCTGGTATGGTCAAAATTTTAACAAATATCACTAAACTTAAATTTATATTTGTAGATATGAGTGCCCACAGTAAACAGTTTACATCTTCCTCCAACCTTTTTTGAATTTCCTTTGAACCTCTATACCATTTTACATTACCTTTAGACACTTTCTATGATTTTCTCAGACATCCTTAACATAGACAACTCTCTCCTTTACTATTTTTCATTTTTCCTCTTTTCAATGACTCTTACTCAGAGGTTTTGTGGCTGAAGTGAACATCTTATTTATTTATATAAATCCTGAGTGTACCTTCTTTCTGTGGTGCCTTCCCCAGTGCGTCTCTGCACCTTCTGTTCTCTTAACTCTTGGCTCATTTTTCTGCTCATGTGGGGTATACCAGCTCTCCTTTATTGATGCTTAATAAGGATAAGGAGAAACACATAGGCTGAATTGATGTTTATTCAGGGATAAATAACTTACAACATAGAAATAGGAATACTAGCCATTCCTGTTCCCAAGGATGCCTCCGGATGTACTACTGTCCCTGTGCTGCAAGCAATAGAGCTCCTTGAGCCCCCTCTTCAGAATTAGTTCCCCCAGGTAACTCCTGCCCTGTCTCCACCCCAATTGGCATGGTCTATGGCACAGGTGCAAAAAAAAAAGTGAATATCTCACCAAAATCCCACTTTTAGTCTAAAGAAAAGATTTAGGCTTGATAAAAAAAAAAAAAAACTATATACAAAACAGTGAATAACAAGTGTGCTCTAAGGAAAGGAAAACTGAGAACATATAAACTTAAGACCTAACTATTTAGTACTAGGATGAAGTCAAAACGGGGATTACAATAGTGTTGTCCAAAGCTGGAAAGCTTAAGTCTACTAAGAAATATATCTAACTAGGAAGAGAGAATAATACTTGTGATAATTTAATATTGAACCTCATCAAAGACCTGAGAAGGAAAATAACAATACTAGGGTAGGCAGGAAGTGTGGGTGAACAACTTCAAAAGGTGCAGCAAGGACAGAAACAGCTACCTGGATAGTCAAGGTCACACCTCAAGGTTGGTATGGCCAGTTTTTGCTAAGGTCTAGAGTACCTGACAGACAACAACAAAAGCAAGGAGGTAAAAAGGCTGTCTTACCCAGATTTGGCAGGGTTCAGTAGTCTTCTAAGGACTGAAATCTATTCAGCATTCTTTCTTTCAGTATCTGATCTTCAACCACAAAACTTTCTAGAGACTTCATTGAATCAGTAAGTCTCTTGCTTTCTCCAACTACAAATGATTCCATATTTTTAATATTCTCATTCTTAGATATTATCTGAATGGCATGTGAACTGCCTTCCAGAAACAATGTTCTATCTGCTAGCTTTCCATTATCCTCAGACATGGAACAGATTCTGCTAGTCTTTCCATCAGATGTTCCCGTTTTTTATCCTTATTAGCAGCTTCTTTCACCCAGGAATGAGCTGTTTCTTCCAGCATGTTAATGCAGTGCACTGTTTCTGTTTTGGTTATTGCAGCATTTAACATAGAACAAATTCTGTTTTCTAGTTGGTCATTTTTATGTTCCATGTTTTGTATTCTAGATGTCAGCTCTCTATCTGCATCTCTAATATTCTGAATCTTTTTTCATCAGGTTGACAACCATTGCCTTTAAACACACACACACAAAATGTATAATATATTGGTTAAGCCATGATTTTCTTCTGTTAAAATTCCTTCTATATATGAAGTGAAGGAATTTCTAAAGTCTTAAATCATGAGATTATCCACACTAGGTATGGAAAAATTGATCCATATATTTTATCATCTTAAATTGCGAAGAATATTGCATTTACCTTACGTGTAATTCTGCTGTCCTCCAACTTTTACAGTTTTAGTTATTGAAATCAGCTTGTGGTGATAATGCCTGTAGGTTCCCAACCAATTCGCATGAACCAGCAGACAATCCTTCTGATCTTGGTCCCTGAAGAATAGCTCTTAACAAACTAAGGCAAGCAAAATTTTGTTAAACGAATGAGTGAAAGGATCCTTGTGCAAATTTGGGGGACCCCAGTTCTAACAGGTGTTGCCTCTTACTGGCGCCTTTTGGATGCAGGAAACTCGCCAGCTGGGCAGGCACCATGTGCACCACAGCTGCAAATGCAAAGTGGGGAATTGGCAAAAGAAGAGAAGCAGTGCAAGCTTTCTCAGGGCTGAGGTAGGGGTAAAGTTGTAGGGCAGAGGCAAATGTCCCACAAGATGTTTTATGGCCACCTGATTAGGCAAGGAACCCTGCCCATTCAGGGATGGTGTGGGAAGTGAACAATGTCTGCCGCCTTGGTGAAAACCAGGTCTGGTAAAAATCCAGATTCCGCTTCTGACACCTGATATTGATGTTCAATCAGGATCAGGAGAAAAAAAATGGGCTGAATAGATGTTTATTCAGGGAAAAATAACTTACAACATAGATGAACTCCAATAGGTTTCTGGTCCCAGGAAGCTGTTCCTGTGCTGCAGGCAAGAGAGCTCTCCCAGTATCCTCCTCAAAATTAGTTCCCCCTGGTCACATCCGGCCCTGTCTCCACCCCCAATGGGCATGATCTATGCCACAGGGAGGGACAAGGTGATTATCTCACTACAAATACTGCATGCTCCATTTAATTCATATGTCAAACTTTAGTCAACTAATGGTGGGGCAATGGCAGAGGTGTTGTATTAATATGTATAAAGAGCAAATAGGAATCACTTCCCCTAATACTAAAGACACTCCATAAATGCACATATTATCTTCCTTAAGGAACCATATACTTGCACATATTCCCTGTCTGAAGGGTGTGTATAAGCCTGTATGGGTCCAAATATATTGCTTTTAGATAGGAGATATTCACTAAAAAAGCCCAGAAAACCTATGGTACGAAAAATAATATCTTCGGGACAATACTTGTTATTTGAGCTCTCTGTACCCATGACAAGTTGGAATGGGTTCCCATATAGGATTTCAGTCTGGGCAGGCAGTCAGAATGTGTTCCAGAACTGTGAAAGCCACTCAGAGAAGCTTTATATGGAATTAGATGATGAGATCCATCTTTAACTACTTGGTGGCAGTGCACATGTTTAATATCAGAACAGTTTAATACAGACAGGAGGCTGTCAGTAATCAAAAATTAAATACAATAATAAAACAAAACACATAAGGAAAAATCAGATTCACCTTAATATGAGTTGCACCATCTGGTGGTATCCTGCATGTATAAAGGGTATTGAAGGAGGAGGCTCTCCTTCTGTTGCTGCTTGTCCTAGCTATGGCGACCAAGTTTATTACTTTACTAGCTTTAGAGCTTTCTTCTTTGAACTTTAAGAGTATAATGATGACCAGGTGAGACATGCACCCTGATGAAATAAACAACTGCTGTAGTCTTCAGATTATCATTGTTAGGCAGCCATTTTTTAATTACCTGGACCACAGCCTATGAGACATTATAATAAATCCATGTATTACATGTATGGAGATCCTTCCATCCCTGTTCATGCACAGAACCTCGAATAATGCAGTTAGTTTTTGCTTTCTTTTGATTTTGACCTGGTACTCAACATGTGTTGACTAACAATATTGCTCATAAATACTAACTTCCTAGTTTCATTCCTCTCCAACTATTCAACTATCTAGGAAGATTACTGTTTTCATTACTGTTCATTTTCCAAGCATTTGCTCTGAGTTTCAAGGCTAAAACTCCTACTTTTTTAGAGCCATAATCCAGCATTATAGGAGGAGGAAGAGCTACTATCTTCTTTGTCATCTTGATCCTGCTTCTCTTTCCTTATTTTAAGTGCCTGTGCCAACCAGGTAAAGAGCAAATTCAGTTCACCTGAACTCAATGTTAAGCTATGTAACAATTATCTCTTTTAGTATCCCTATAAGTCTCTGTAGGAGTGTGGCTGCAACTCATGTCAAAGGAGAAACTCCTGATTTACAAACAGCCCCTAGGCCCATCCTCATATCATAGAAAAAGTCATTCTCAAGCTGCTAAAGGGGGAACTACTGGAATGGTCTGCCAGATGGTCCAGTTTTCTTCTAGAGTAAATCATATTTTGGCCAGGTGTGCAAGATAAGCCCAGAGGAGAACTGTTTGAAAAGATAAACACTGTTCTGTTGAGGGGTTTACTGGGCAAGCAAGACATCTGTTTAGGTCCTGACTCACAAAGAAGGAATATAGCTTCTTCTCAAACTAATGAGCTTAGCAGTGGCAGTATCAGCCTGGCGACCTAGACTTAGACCCTCAGGTATTGAGAATGAAATAGATCCCTACTTTAACATAATGAAGATGCTTAGGAGAGAGTGCAATTGTCTGAAACCAGGTCCTTTGTGGTGGGGTATCGCTTCATATCCTGTGAACACTTATTCCCACCACGTGTTGCTGTGGTTATCGTTCCCAAGTGTGCTGTGGGTTTAATCACTAAAGTTCCCCAGATGCACTGTGTTCTCCTCATGATGCAATGCTTGAGTAGTCTTCTCTTCAGCTGGTCACATTGAAAGATAACTCCTACTGAATTCCTAAAAGTCTCCCATTTCTTCCATCTCCCCCTGAAAAGAGGGAAGGAAGCTATTCCTCAAAAGAAGCTTACTTAGAATAAGATATAGGTTAAGCAAGACCTCACTTCCCCAGGGCTTCTCTTTTCTTTGTTCTGCCTTTCCTCTTTTCCTCATCTTCTGGCACCTCTACTCCAAGCCCTTTCAGTGAAGTGTGAAGCTCTGTTTTATGTTACTCATGTATTATTAAGTAATTTTGGTACTAAGTTTTCTGTTGAATACTTTAATTGAGCTCCTGGCCTTACTTGCTGTTTCTTATTACTTTTTAAATTTTTTTATTAATTAATTTACTTTATTTTATATAACAAACTCTTATTAAATAAAAACAAACAGTTATACACAATATTTGGGAATTTTGGCGCTGTTCTTTCCAAACTACTTCCTGCTTGTAAGGGCACTGACATGGGGGATTCCAAGAAGATTCAGAAAACCTGGCTGTAGTCTGTAAGGCTGTTTTGAATGTAGGATCACCTTGAACTCTGTTTCAGGTGGTCTGGCTTGATCAAACCACATTAGTCTGGAAAGAATCCACATCTTTTCATTTTCTGTGGAAACAAAAATAGAAATACTTTTCCCCAGTAACTTGTACTTCAACTTAAATTTTGGAGTCAAAGCATTTTTTTTTTGTTAATTTATTATTTTACATGTCGATCCCAGTTCCCTCTCCCTCCCTCTGTCCTTCCCTCCATCTCTCTCTTCCTCCTTCCCTTCCTTTTACCCTCTCTGACCTCTCACATGTACTCAAACCACCCTCCCCTCCCATCCACCCAACCCAATTCCATATGTAGGGAAACACCATCCAGTTGGGGTCATGTAGATCTGACAGTTCATGTGAAGTATGGACTAGGGCTTATCTCGTGTCTTTAGATTAAGGCAGTTATCCCTCCATGGGGGATATGTTCAAACAGTCCTTTTGTGCACCAGGTATACATCCTGGCTCCACAGTCTGAGGTCTCTTAGACTGCTCAGTCCTTCTGGCTGAGACCCATATTCAGGGGGGCCTGAGTCAGTCCCATGCTGGCTTCCCAGCTATCAGTCTAGTGGCCATTAGCTCCTCCTTGTTCAGGTAAGCTGTCTGTATGTGTTTCTGCAGCCTGGTCTTGTTCTCTTCATCTGCATCTGGGTTCTAGTTCAACTCAGTGAATATGTATGGGTGTTTGATCCTGTTTTCAACAGGCATTAGTTGAGGGCTCCATGGAGAAGTTAGTTGTTGATCTCACTCTCCGGGAAGGGCATTTATGATAGCCTTTCCAAGAAAGCACAAATTGTTAGGTGGGAGCAGTCTTGTAGTTCTCTAGACCTTTCTTTTTTGTTCAATTTTATCTTCAAACCAATATCGGCTACTTCTTTTATGTTCTCTCTCTCTGTGTCTGTCTCTCTCCCTCTCTATCTTTCCTGTCTTCTTTTCCTAACCAGGCTCAATCTTCCTGGTCGCACATGTATCCATGTACTCCCCTCAGTTTCTCCTACTTCTCTCTCCATTTGCTGCCCCCCCACTTTCCCTGAGCTCTGGGGGACTTGTCCCTTCTCAGTTCTATGAGAAACTTTATATGAATCTCTTAGAATACACCTTGTATCCTAGTTCCTCTGGTGATGTGAATTATAGGCTGGTGATCCTTTGCTCTATGTCTAAAATCCATATATGAGTGAGTACATACTGTGTTCCTCTTTTTGTGACTGTGTTACCTCATACAAGATGGTTTCTTCAAGTGCCATCCACTTGCCTGCAAATTTCAAGATACCATTATTTTTTTCTGCAGAGTCGTATTCCATTGTGTAGGGTGGATTGTTGGCTCCACCCTCTGTCCCATTGCTCAACCAGAGGGGCAGGCCTGTGGGTGGGGTAAGGCACAGAGTAGGTGAGGGAGGCTGGCGGTGGGGATGGGTGGGTGTGTATCAGAGCTCCAAGGGTGCTCTCGATGGGGACTGGAGACAGGACTACTATTTACATTCTTCAAAGTGTCAGTTGTAATATGACCCTGAAAAACTTAAAAATGGAAGTATCTTTGTAATGCTCAAGTCTGTTTTTGGATCCAGGTGTGGTAGTGCTTGCCTTTAACCCCAGTCTCATGAGACATAGGCAGGCAGATTTCTGTGAGTTTGAGACCAGTGTCATAAACAGAGCTAGTCTCACTACAACTAAGACTATTGCACAGAGAAACCCTGTCTCAAAATCAGCCAGAAAATCTGTTTTAGGCTCTGTCCCCTTTGTCCATTAGCCAGAAAAGGATGCTTGCTATCATTACAGAGATATTCTTTATTTATCTCTTAAGTCTATGGAATTATTTCTCACTGGAAAGGCAAATCTAGAACAGCTGCATTTCCAGCTTTTTAGAATTAGTTTTCTGAGACAGGCTCACTCTTTTTGACATACGTGTGCTTAATTCCAGGTTGTTGCTTCAGGGGCACTGTCTTTGCTGATCTCTTGATTATCCCTTCTTAAATAAGTGAATGTATTCCTTCAGTACCTGTTGTGGACCAAGGATCTTAATCACTTTATTTGTGGAAACCAATCATTTTTACAGAAATATTTAATAAACAGGACTCATTAGTCTGTAACCCACTCCAAAACCACAAATGATCTAAATTACCAGAAGATGAAAAATTATCTCCTTAGTGTTTAAAAATTGTCCATTTACATCATGGAGTTACCATGCATTGCACTTACAGGAAAAAAAAAAATCATGTGTAGCACGCTTTCTGTCTTCAGACTAGAGTAAAATGAACAGTTTTTTTTTTTTTTTTTTTTTTTTGTGTGTGTGTGTGTGTGTATTGCAAGGGTAAACAGGTTAGTAGTCAGCTGCATAAGTTACTATCATGAAAAAGGCGCTGCTTCAGGAATATGATGGTTTGAGTGTGATTGGGCCAATGATGTCATAGTGAGTGGTACTGCTAGAAGGTGTGTCATTGATGCAGTTAGGTTGGCATTTTGGGAAGAAGAGTATCACTGGTTATGGGCTTTCAGGATTTTTATGTGCTGTATATGAGCACGTGTGTAAGATGACATCCTGTGGCTTGTGTATCAAGATGAAACTAGAATCACATTCTTCTTCGAATCATGTTTTCTCTTATGATGACAATGGACTGGACCTCTGAAACTGTGAGTCACTCCAATTAAGTGTCTTCTATATTAAATCTCTCTTGTATAGAATAGTGGTGAATATCTCATCCCTGCCTGTCACTGGTTAGACCGGGGTCGGATTCCCTAAAAAAAAAAAAAAAAAAAAAAAAATCTTAACTAATGCATATTCAGTGATTTTTTTTTAATCCTCAAGGTGTATTAATTCATGTCATGTAAATGAACACAGACTAGATTTGTGTGATCAAAATTTTGGAAGGTTATATTTAGCTGGGGCATGGCACACAGGGTTAGGTCATTGAAAATTGCAAGGATCACATTTAATCATAGTTGTACTTCCCTGTGCCTGGAAGAAACTACTACAAATCCTTCTGCATGAGGCTTTAGGTGTTCATTGAGAAGCAAATACAGATCATTTATTGAATGTTTACCAAAACCTGTGGCTGGTATTGGGAACTGCAATTAAAGAGAGGGACATGAAAGAATTGAGTTAATTTAAGAGCTTTGATTTTGTTGTAGACACTGCAGAAAGAGGTGGGAGACAGAAGGAATATGAGCAATTTCATGCTTTCCATTGGTGGAAATTGGCATTGTGGAACCTGTAAACAATTTTAGATGAATTACAAAATGCCCGATTGGACATTTCTTGGTGATAATGGACAGATGTTATCATGAAAAGAAAATGCAGGCTCTCTTGTAAGAGCTCCAACGGAAACCACTGCCACACAGCATGGTCAGTGTCTGGGATTCTGTGCAGGAAGAGCAGTTCTGCCTAGCTCTCATTGCTGCTGGGATTGTGAAGGATCATGTGACTTGTGCAGACCAGGGCCAATGGCCCTTGTGCTCTGAGCCTGCCTGTATATATGTTGCCTGAGGAGAGTGAGATAGCTGTGATATCAGTATCCATAGTGGTCTGTGGTGGTGCAAAACTGTAATCCAAGCACTTGGGAGGTAGTGCCAGACAGATCACTGTGAGTTCTAAGACAGGCTGATTTTCAAAGAAAATTCCAAAACTACAGAGAAACCCTGCCTTGAAAAACAAACCCAAACCAAAAGAAAACAAAAGAGAAACAAATATTGCTTTCCTGTGAGCATCACCGGCTTACTTTTGGCATGTTTTGGAACATACAAGGGAGAAACTAATATTTTGGCTTCTGGAAATTAGGACTATGACATTCCACATTCGGGTTTAAAATCAGTGGAAGTAGGAGATGGGGATTATCCTTCAGCAAGATTTGACCACAGTGCTTTCAAATTTTCCATTAGCACCATTTAAACCAGGAAAGTTGAAATCAAATAGCTCTATTTTACTTAAGACATTATCTTTCCTGCTACAAGATGCCTGCACCTTGATGGTGATTGTCTCCCTTCTAAATAATAGATTTGGGACCAGTCAAGTTTACACACACCCTTCAGGCAGGGAGTAAGTGCAGCTATACAGTGCTTGAAGGCAGATAGTATGTGCAGTTATGGAGTGCATTTAATATGGGAAGCAATTACTATTAGCCATTTATACATATTAATAGAAGCCCTCTGGCATTGCCCTAACGTTGGTTGATGACTTAAGTTTAGTGAATTAATAAAATGGAGCTTCATTTGTAAAGGACCACAAAATAAAATTGTACTTGGAGACATATCTTACAGGCTCCACAAAGTTGATGCCATATGGATCCTACTGAGTCTATTCCTTTAATAGCTTTATAGAGCATTTCTTTGAAATACTCCTTTATGCTGAAGGCCATCTAAGACATCTAGACTCATAAACCAAGCAACTACAGAATTCTTCAAATTTCCATTGTTAGGCAGACATTGTTAGAGTATGTGGCACTCAGCTTCCAGGACAGCCCAATAAATCCACTTTCAACAATCACAGAGGGCTGTATTCTTCAATTCCTGCTCAGGATGAGAACATTGAATAAAGCAGCTGTGTTTTCACCTGCCCAATGTGGAAGCTGTGATGGCTCACTATAGTGCTCATAGAGGCATTCTTCCCATTCACTTTCTCTCTGAATATTAAACTTACCATGAAACAACACTTTTTATTATTATTCACTTCTCTAAAATTTGACACTAACTTCAGGATTAAAAATCACAATGCAATGGAGCTATCACCCAGGTGTCTCTCAGGGACAATATATCATCTTGTTTGTGATATGGTTCCTGCTCATAGAGGCATTCTTCCCAGACACTTTCTCTGTGAATATTCTAGTTACTAAGAAAACAACACTTTTTATTATTATTCATTTCTCAAAAATTTGACACTAATTTCAGGAATAAAACTGACAATGCAATGGAGCTATCATCCAGATGTCTGTCAGGGGAAAATATATCATCTTGTTTGTGATATGGTTCCATGATTTTTCTCATGGTTTCTGATGTGCCTGTGGCAAGCAGTTGAAAATTACCCTCAGTTCTCCTGATATCATCAAGAAGCCATAGAATAAACACCTTTTATGTTGTTCTTTTGCTGCAGCTAATGCCTAAGAAACACAAATACAAGACTCAGCGCCCACTTGGAGTTTATTGAGAGAGGATAGAGAAAGAGGGGGTAGCTGGTGGCCAATGGAAAGCAGGAGAGAGAGAGAGAGAGAGGGTTGTGGTGCACTTGCTTTTAAAGGGGACTTGCTCATGTGTAACTGAATCCTCTGGCTGCCAGGTAAAGCTGACTTAGGGATATCACAGCCATGAGCTTCCCACCCATCGTTGGGATGGGGGTCAGCTGGCTACTATTTCCTAACATTCCTACCTCTTATTGTTATTAAAAAGGTGGGGGTTGGGCGTGGCAGGTTAGGCAATAAGGACTACATTGAGTTCTGGAGACTGCTTCCTGCTGAATTGGGGGTATAGTCTTTGGGGAATCTGAGAAAGCTGGAGTGCTGCCAAGTCCTGATAGCTGCTTGTTTCCTCACAGCTCTGACAGTATGGGGCTCTGGCGTTTCTTTGAAAGCTGGCAAGATGTTAGCAGAACAGAGGACAAGGTTAGGTTTTTCCTCTTAGGTCTTAGAACTTAATGGGAGAACTGTGAGGTGGGGGAGGGGGCTCCCAATGGGGTCCTGGGACAAGGGAAGGAAGTCCCCAGGCCAGGAAAAAGGTGATTTATTTGGAGTGAATCTGACCTGTAAATGGATCCAATTCAGCTCCCTGGAACTTAAAAGAATCCTTTGAGTTTGTGAAAACATAAATATTGAGACACATTAGCAGCATGCTCATGTTAGAAATGATTTGGCTGAAAGAATTAACACATACAACTGGCAGATTTTTAGCACAATGAAAAGCACCTTAATTGTAAAGTCATAGTTACAGATGTGATCATATAGTGGCATAGTATGGTGTTTAATACTGTTAAAACTATATTGAGTAATGTTAAGACTATAAATAGTAGCAACCTTAAAATTCCCATTTTTTGAAATCTGTTTTGTAACAATTGGAGCCTTGGCTGGTGCTTTAAACTGACAAAGCTACCAGTCGTCAAAAGCATCAGAGTTCTTGAGAAGGATAAACTTTTACCTGAATGATTAGAGAGAAACAGAGACTAGCTTGCAGCATGGACAGCCAGCCCAGGTCCTCCACAGTTGTTGAAGTAAGAGGCTTTAAAGACATCTGCCTTCTGCTGATGGCACAAGACATGTGGATTACAAGCTTTTGGAAGACTTACCTACCGTTGGCCCAAGCAACATGGAGAAAGTCGATTCCACTGCCCTCTTGTCCAAGGTCCTTAGAGCCCTTTGCAGCAGTTGAGATGAAAGGCAGGATCTCTCAGTGGCTACCTTTGCCACATATGGGGGGAGCTTCTTCAGTGTCCATCAGTCTTCTTGGAGGAAATGGGTCGTGCCAGCAGCTGGCCTGTCTGTCTGTTATAAAAGCTTTATAATGAAAATTTTAAATGCCATATTCTCTAGATCTCTGAGCATTTGAGGGCTGTCTGACTGTTTAGCATACCTTATTATACAAAATATCCCTGCAATTGATCTGTTTGGAAAACTGGATCCAAGCTGAGAGGCTGTGGAGGGGTATGTTACTCAGAGCCTTGAAGCCTGACTGTAACTGGTTTTAACTTAGTAGGTTAGACTTATACCCGTAGAGGACAAAGAGGTAGAGAAAAACTCCCTTTGATAACAGAGGCTTAACCTTTATAAACAGCTTACAGGAAAGACTGGGTGGCATAAATATTTTGTTAGCTTGAAATAGACATTTAAAGCCTTAAATGTTTACCACCATTTAAAGGCACATAAAAATTTAGAAATATTTGAGACTTAGTACAGTTGAATTTAAGTTGTATGAAGTTAGCTTACATTTACATAAATTTAAATTAAATGTACAGATATACTAAACAGGACTGGGTAAAATTGAGAAGACTAGAATGTGAAGCTATGTATGACATAGTGAAAAAGAAATTAGAGACAAAGAATAAAGAATAAAGCAAATAAAAGAATAAAAGCAAAAGGTAAATGAATTGCAGGTTCTGCTGGTGGAGGAAACTGGCTAGACTACTGCTGCCTTTTTAACTTTTTACTATTCTGGGCAGTCTGATCTACATATAAATTTCCAGGACAGCCAGTATTGAAAACCTCTGTTGAAAGTCAATAAAGTAAAATAATAATAATAATAATAATAATAATAATAATAAATAAATTGATGAGAAAAATCTACTACCAAATGACAGCAAGAATAGTAGTAGTAGTTAGAGTAGTAATCATAATAATCATCTACCTCTTCATCATCATCATCATCATCATCATCATAATTATTAGGATTCTGAATTTGCCAGCCTGGTCTACAATGTGTGTTCTAAGACAGGAAGTACTACACAGGGAAACCCTGTCTTGAAAAACCAAAATAAATAAATAAATAAATAAATAATGAATGTTTCTACTTTTTCTTTAAGCCCTCTATCACCATTGAGGTCTTACTCTTCTCACCCAAGCCCCACTAACCAATCAGAGAATCTGGGCCCACAGGCCAATCTAAGGTTTTTCAGGAAACTTCCTGGAGCCATGCTGCAGGCTTGATTTTATAGCACAAGAGACATTATTAGATTGGATGCTGTGCTGTTAGTGCTGCTGTAGGAAACTGAGGAGCATGCATGAACAAGGAAGACATAGAATTGTAAGCAAGAGAATGCTATCCTAAGATGAAGGGGATGGTATTTGGAGGCAGAGAGATTGTGAGATGAAAGACCCCAAGGAGACAGAGTCTATTACAGATAGGCCCTTGCCCCAAGAGAAGAGACCATACTACAGAATGCAAGCGCAACAGGCAGTTTATTGAATACACATGTACCTGCGGACGCCACAGTCCTTCGGGAGACTGAGTGTGCTGTGGTTGAAGCATATGCAGTTTATATAGGGTTGGGGTGGCAAAAAGCAGACTTATGGAAGCAGAAGCATGGTTACAGGGATTTCATTGGTCCATCTAAATAAAGCGATTGTAGTTAACCAAGGACAGTATTGTTTATCGGCTTGGGCACAAGGAATTCAGTTATAACTATTTCAGCATTCTGGAGGTCTCAATAAAATGTTCCCTGAAACTTCTGTTCCCAGATATCGTCCTGCTGACCTTGCTTTGGTCCAACCACAGATATCTGGTTGGCGTCAGATGAGAGGAACATCTGGTTCCCTCCTGTACTTTCCCATAACTTGACCTTGGCAAGTTGGCAAGAGCAGCTCAAACAGGCAATATGCATATTGGGGGGCCTTTCATTTCCCCCTTTTTCTATTAACTGAATAAAACCCATTATTCATGGTTCCTCAGTTTCCATTTGTTTTAAGTGCTGGTACTGCTGGGTCAAAATTAGGGCCTGAACAACTGACAAGTGTTCCTTCATGAACTGTACGAATCTATTCAAAATGCATGGACCAAAGGTGAGAATTAAAAGAAATATAATTAGCGTCCCATGATGGTGGATATCAGGATCGTGAACGTCCCAAACCATCCTTGTAGTTGAATTCTCCATGCTGGTTCAGGCGGGGCCTGGTTCTGGGTCCGATGTTCTGGTTGTGCGGCCTTCATTTGAGATACATGGATCCAGTAAGCAATCCCTTCTACTATCAGGGTGGTGGGAGTTGTCAGGAGAATAGTGTAGGGATCTTTCAGTGGGGCTCTAGATTCTTTGTTTTATGTCTCTGGACACAGACGGAGTCGCCAATCTGGAAGGAATGAGGTTGGGGGGGTGCCTTTCACCCCTCTTGGTAGGCAGCTGCCAGAGGCTTCCAGACCTCTTGTTGGACTACCTGTAAGGCCCGGAGATGTGCCTGTATGGAGGGAGTATTTGCAAAATCAGAAATGTCGGCATCAACAAACGCAATATCTGGTGGTGGGCTACCATATAAGATTTCAAAGGGGGTTAAGCCATGGGGGCCTGGGGCATTCCTGGTCCAATAGAAAGCTAGTGGCAGGAGTTGTACCCAGTTTTTAGAGCCAGTTTCAAGCGTTAAATTGGATAAAGACTCCTTAATGTTTCTCTTCATTCTTTCTACCTGTTCTATACTCTGGGGTCTATATGCACAATGTAATTTCCAATTCATCCCCAGTTCTTCAGATCTGAGCAAGAAGGTGTAGAACAAATACCTTTTATTTCCTAAAGTCTCTTTAATTTTTTAATATTATGGGAAGTCTGATCTACAGATAGAGTTCCAGGAGAGCCAGTATTGAAAATATGTGTTGGAAAATCAATAAAGAAAAAAAATGAATTAATGAGAAAAATCTGCTGCAAAATGACAGGAGTAGTAGTAGTTACAGTTGTAATCATAATCATCCTCCTCATTCCTCCTCCTCATCATTGTTCAGCCTGGTTTATAAAGTGTTTTCCAAGACAGGAATTAGCATGCAGCCAAACCCTGTTTTGAAAAACAAAAATAAATGAGTAAATAAATAAATAAATAAATAAATAAATAAATAAGAAAAGAAAAAAGAAAGAAAGAAATGCATGTTTATGCTTTGGCTATAAGAACATTCTAACCATAAAGGAATTACTCTTGTCACCCAAGCCTCACTAGCCAATCAGGGAAACTGGGCCCACAGGCCAATCTAAGGTTTTACAGGAAACCTCTGGAGCCATACTGCAGGTTTGATTTTATATCACAACAGGCACCATTGGATTTGTTGCTGTGCTGTGAGTGCTGCTGTAGGAACTGTGAGGAGCATGGATGAGAAAGGAAGACATAGAATGGTAAGCAAGGGAACGCTATCCTAAGATGAAGAGGATGGTATTTGGAGGCAGAGACTGAGAGGCAAGGACTCCCTGAGGTTGGTTGGAAACCTAATGAGTCATTCAAATTTCCATGAGGCCACATGTAGTCCTTTAAGGTATGCAGACCAGGGTGCAGAATATGAATACTTTAATTTTTGGGTTTAATAAGAGGAATGCATTTCAATAAGGGAGCTTTGTGTGTAAACGTCTTTGTAGTCAGCACTAACATTCTTTTCCTGAATATGGAAGGGAAGTTTCAGTACAGTTTGTCCAGTGCATTCTAGATGTTCTTAACTTCACATCTAACATTTATGCATAAGATCATTTAGGAGTTAATTTTATACATACTGTAGATGACATTCTTTTTATTTCTTTATATATTTATATTTATTTTGTACTTTAAAAATCTTAACAAGAGATCTTATTTTACTTATAGATCCCAGTTCCCTCTCGCTCCCATACTCTCATACCCCCCACAGGCCCCTCCACCTCATCTCATCCACTATACACTCCCTGAGAAGATGAGCCTTCCAAGAGGCATCATCACAATCTGTTGTTTGTGGTAGGGCCTTCACCCATGGCTGTAGGCTAAGGGAGATTCCCCATTTGGAGTCAATTTTGTATGTCCTGCAAATGGCAATAATTTAATTTATTTTTTTATATTTATTTAATTTAGATGTTTTTGAGCAAGGGTTTATTGATTTTTTGTTTCCAATAAAGGGTTTCTTTGAAAAGGTTTGATACTTGGCCCGGGACTTGCTCTGTAAAGCAGGTTAGCCCCAAGCTCATAGAGATGTGCCTTCCTATGCCATCCCAGTTCTGGGATTAAAGGCATGGGCCACTAAAGTCATACATACATGGCATTCTTGTGTTGGATATTCCTCCACCAATAAGCTATGATGTGAAAAATTAGAATTGTTGTTACAAAATATTTATCAATTCTTACGGAATACTGAGTAACACAAAATAGAATTTAGCTGAGGGAGGGATGCCTCCAAAATAACCTAAAGATGAGTCGTATAGTAACCAGGTCTCTTACAGATTCAGATACTAAAATACACATTTGTTCTCCAGTCTTGTGCAGACAGTTATCTCCAAAACATGCTAAAGGATACACCCCTGATTTATAAACAGTAACCAGCCCATCCTCATCCAACAACAAATGGCTTTTACAAGCTGCTTAAGGGGTCATAACTAGGTCACAGTGAACATTAATGCCTGATGTGCCATAAAGTTCTCGTTTCCCTCTACAGAAAACTATTTCTGCCAGATGGAAAAGTTGAGACCAGGTGACACCTTTGTGCATCACAGGGTTGCTTTTGTGTTTTGTGGAAACACTCACTGGTAAACTGTAAGTTTGGATTATGGAATTTAGGAACATCTCATTCAACATTCAGGTTTTCTTCCCTCATTTTCACAAAGTTTAGAAACCGTTAAAAAGAGGTGATGGGGATCTTCATTCAGCAATACATGATCAGAGAGCTATTAACATTTTCCTACCTCCCACAACAATGGTGTGATTCAGAAAAGTTGAGTTTCTGGGAACAAATGGAATTTCTGATCTACAGAACTTTCTCAGGTGTGCATGATGTTGAATGTGTGGATTGGGCAAATGCCTCATGCTGTGTCATGATACATGTGGCAGGAACAGATATAAAATCATTCTTCTATGTTATTTTACATCTGGGCATCAACGGGTCCATGTTTACCTTAAACCACGAGGGGACATGAGAGTTTGTAGTAGCAAGGCAAGAGATTAGCCCCATTTGTATGTTGAGTTTTAGACTATGGGACGTATCTTTTGGGAAAAAATATCAGTAGTGGGAGGGTCAGAACCAGAACAGTTTAAGCCTTCTTCTTATTTAAAGTTTTGGGAGTCATGAAGACTAGTTATTTACTTTGTAAACACATAACATCATTGGTAGTTGTGTTACACTAGTCAAGACCTCATTTTACGTGGCTGACATTCCCTTGACCTCTTGAGAAAAGGTTGGTTATATTTTCCTGCATTTCTTTTTCTATTTTTCTACAAATCCCCTTTATTCTTTCCTAAATATTGTGTACCTTTTCAATTGCTATACATTTGTTGTGAGTATAAAAGTCACACTGTATCAGTGAATGTACTATTATTTGTAATCCTGTTGAGACTTACATGTGCTTTCAATTTGCATATAGGTCTGGAATTAGTTGGGGGTGTTAGAAATTGTATTTGTATTGTAATGAATTCATGTTGCAAATTTACCTTTCATGGTATCACAATGTTGAGGCATCCATTTCCCAATGATTATTCATTGAATTCTTAATTTATATGGGCACAGCAGATAGCACAGCACACAATCTTGTGGATGACCTGATTTCAGATCCTAACAACCAAACAGAAGCTTGTAAAAACCTCCTACTCTAGATACAGGTTATATAACAACCACTTCTCTGGTGTGTCCCATAAACACACAAGGAAAACATCTATCTTACAAATACTCTATATACAAAATTTGGTGTAAACATTTCTTGTTACTTATGAAAGACCCACAGAGGGCATGGACCCTCATGCCTCGACTCAGGAAAACCCCTTCCCCCCCAAATCACTCACAAGAAGAGGTCTTGATGCAAAAGCATGAGGTCTTTTATATTCCAGTGCACTGGAGTCCACAGCCATACTCCACGTGGGTCAGAGGACTAGAACCCTGAGTACAGTGTTTAGACAGCTTTTATAGGGTTACAACAAAGCCCAAGCATCATAAATCAATCATCTCATAGCATCCGGTGTGGACCAACCAATTTGAACTATCCAAGCCTGCACTTATAGCCCAGGAAGTCTGCTTTCGCTAGGACTTCTGGGTGGTGTGACAAGGTTCATTTCCTGTGTTCACTCACTCACAAGTGCTGTAGTAAACAGCCCTGTCATAAACAGTCTAGAATGTGACCTTGTGCCTACTCACTGCTAGGGGGCAGCATCTAGGGAGAGTTAGGCTAAATTTTTCCATCCTTACACTTATAGGGATATAAAAACAAAACCAGTCGTTTTGGGTGCATGATACAAATAATACACTATTTCTTTTGAAATGATATTTTTAAAATTTTGTCTTCATTTTAAATAACATCCACAGTTCACCTCCCTCCCCATCTTTCTTCCCCAACATTTCCTACTTCACATGCCCCATCCAATCCTCAGAGGGGATAAAAACTTCTTTTGGGAGTCAACAAAGACTAGCATACCAAGCTGAGGAAGGCTCTAGGCATTCCATCCTGTATCACTACAGAACAAGGTGTCTCACCATAGGGTGTAGGTTACAAACAGCCAGTTTGTCACCTGGGATAGCTCCTGGTTTCACTGCCAGGGTCCCTCGAACAGATCAATTCAAATAACTATCACTGACATTCACAGGGCTTAGTCTGATGCAATAAAAATCCTCCAACTGTCAGTCCATAGTCTGTGAGTTCCACTAGTGACAGTAGTAGGGGGTGTGGCATTGTTGGAGTGGGCTTTACCTAGTTAGAGGAAGTATGTCACTGGGTGCAGGCAGAGTCAGGCATTGATGTTTCTTGTATACGGGATGCTGGTCAGTGTGTTGGTGAACATACTGCTTCCTCTGAGTCAAGATTTAAGGACACTAACCTCCAGTACCACATTCATCTGCAGGGTGCCATGCCCCAGCCATAATGATGATTAACTCAATCTCTGAAACATTAAGTGAAACAACTCAATTAAACATTTTCTTTTTAAGAGTTTCCATTGTTTCTAGTATCTCTTCACAGAAATAAAACCCTAACAAAGACAGATGTGGGTATCAGGGGCTGGGATATTGCTGTGAGAGTCTGGCCCAATCATAAAATTTCTTTGATGTTATATGAGTATAATTGATCTACTACTTGTGTATCCCTTTATGTCTATTCATTTTGATTTTTTTTCCTCAGTGCTATATGCTTTTTAAAGGGCCAAGAAAAGCTCTATGTGAACATCAAATTCAGTTTCCTCCTAAGGTAACTTTACGAATACATTATAATGTCCATGTCATGAAATAAATGTGGGAAGTGCCAGAATTATATGACTATATTGTCAAAGAAGCAGACATTTACAATGTGTTTATCAAACTTCCTGTTTAACAGTTATGGTGTAGAATCCTTCATGGACTGCCGAGGGACCTTGAGAAAGCCTGAAGCTGTTGGCTGGAACTCCTTGCCCCAAGGCTGTTTTGGTACTCTTCCCATTTTGATAACACACCTCATGACACACACCTCATGACAACACACAACTCATAGGGAGGAGCTAAGCCTAAAGTTCCTGTAATTTTCCACTGTTCTGTAAATTGGTATTTAAAACCATTCTTTCCCATCAATAAACTGCATTCAGCATTTGGTGTTCCAACATTGCCATTGAACAAATGACCCCCTGTCTTGTCTTTATTTCGATCTCTAGGCCGTTGCCTGATTTGTGGAACAAATCAGGGCACGGGCAATACCAGTGGATCTTGCCCACCAAGATTTGGAAAGAAAAGATCACCTAAGAAATCACCCTCGGAGGCCAGCTGGCAAAATTAAGTGAATGAGGGTGTATTGAAGGATGGGTGCCAGTAACTCTAAGGAAAGTCTCAGTGGACTATTAGTGGCCCTATTGAAAAGACAGGGCAATAGGATTAAAACAAGACAGCTAAAGAATTCATTGCCACAATTTAAAAGAAAAATGGCAGAGATGAATAGGACTTTTGAGGAATTACAAGATCTATCAAGGGACAAGAGGGATCCCAAATAAGAGATGATAGTCATGCTGTAACTGATGAACTGGATACTTTGGAATGAGAAACTGAAGCTGGTGTGCCCATATTACAACTCCCAAAGCAAAACCCCTTTTGTGATTCCGATTCCTTTTGTAGGGCCTCTACACATCGAGTGTTACAGGAAGAGGCCAAAGATTTAATAACCAAGGTAAAAGTGTTAGAATAGGAAAGACAAGTGTTTCCCTATCAATACCTGGTCATCAATTGTTATATTCTGGTATCCATCCTCAAAAGATTACTTTAAGGCTGGATAAACTGACCACCTTAAATGATTTTCAAAAATTATTGGGAGACATAAATTGGGTTCAATCTAGTTTGGCCCTAACCACTAGGCAGCTTAGACCATTATTTGATATTTTACACGGAGACTCTGATCACACTTCTCTGTGCACCTTAATGCCTGTTGTGTGAGAATGCATACAGCTTGTGGATAAATGCCTCCAATCTGCACATTTAAATTATATTGACTATTCTAAGAACTTGATGTTATTAGTTTTTGCTTCAGCATATTCCCCTACCACGGTATTTTGGGAAACTGGTCCTATATTGTGGATGCATGTTCATGCATCCACAAGAAAGGAAATTAGATCTTATCCCCAGGCAATGCTTTCTATTATTCAAAAGGCATACAAAATGAGCCTTCAAGTTTTTGGCAAGATGCTGGATGTAATTGTTAGTCCCTATACTCAACAACAGATACAATGGCTTCAACAGTTTGATGAGGATTGGGCACATTACTTGTGTTCCTCACCCTGCCACTTTGATAGTTATTTTACTTCCAGTAAGTTAGCTCATTAAAAAAAAAAATCACCCTGTGTTTTTCCCCAAGGTTATTTCCCGAAATCCTCTGAAGGGGGCCTACAATGTATTTACAGATGGCTTTTCAAATGGTTGTGCAGTAGCTATTTCTTTTCCCATTATCAAACGCTCTATACTTAAAATGAAGTCTGCACAACTTGTGGAAATATCTGCAGTACAATTGGCCCTTCAACATTTTTGTGATGAGCCATTTAACTTATACACAGACAGTAAATATGTGTATCATATATTGGCTCCCTTAGAAACTGCTGCTTATATAGCTCCAGTCTCTTGTGTACAAGAACATTTACTAGACATACAAAGCGTACTATGGAGGCGCTCACATCCAATTTTTGTAGAGCATCTCTGAGCACATTCTGATTTGCCCAGCTCTTTAAGTGAAGGAAATGCCATTTCTGATTTTAATACTAAAACAGATAATGCCATCATGATGATGAGAGAGTCTGGTCATGAAGCAGACTTCAAAGCTCATACAACCTTCCACCTTAATGCAAGGTCAATTAAATTCCATTTTAAAATTACTAGAGACCAAGCTATTGATATAGTTAAGAATTGTCCCCTATGTGCAGAGTTCTTACCTGTTCCACACCTTGGAGTTAACCCCTGTGATGTCACACCTAATGATATCTGGCAGATGGATGTTACTCACGTTCCTTCCTTTAGTCGACTACAATTTGTTCATGTATCTGTGGATACCCATTCTTATCTCATATTTGCCTCTGTTCATAATAGAGAAAGGCTAAAGGATGTTAAGAGACATTGTTTACAAGCCTTCACATAATGGGAATGCCCAGACAATTAAAACTGATAATGATTCTGCTTATACTAGTCAGCGTTTTAACTCTTTGCAATTTTTTTTTTTTTTAATCTCACATAAGACGGGTATCCCTTATAATCTTCAGGTCAGGCCTTGGTGGAACATGCACATCTCGCAATTAAAGCCTATCTTCATAAAACAAAAAAGGGGGAGTTTACAGGGTCTTCTCATAGTCACCTTTCTCTTGACCTTTATATTTAAAAATTTTTAACTATTGATGGTGGTGCTCGATCTGCGGCTGGCCGGCATTGGCACCCTCAGTCATCTGACTATGGCTCAGTTATGTGGAAGAATATCCCTACTGGAAAACTGTGCAGCCCCAACCCCACAATTGTGGGCCCGAGGGTCAGTTTGTGTCTTTCTACAAGATGCAGATAACCCTACTTGGGTGCCTGAGTGGCTGATTCATCCTATGCGGAGGGACTGTGATTGTAACAGCCAAAAAGAGGGTCTGATGGGTCTTCAAGAATCTACTGATCCTGATGCCTGTGTGTCTGAGTAGTCATGTGTGGCCTTTTTTCCTGACCATTAATTATAATTTGGATCCAGCGGCTATAAATTTACACATTGATCCAAAGGACAAGAATTTTACCTTCATCACAGGCATTGTATTCTGGTTCCATTCTTTTTGTTGTAACTAATGCTACTAATTTTGGAGAAAGTTTCATTTTTCTCAGCAGTTCTACCAACTGTAAAAGCTGTCATGGGCCACATACGCAGGTGTGGAGCAGAGAGGAAAGGAGATTCATGGATCATTGCTGCCAATGCTGCTTTCACCACTGAAGCAACAGTTTCTACCATAGCCCTCTCCCAGTCTGTAAATACTGCAAGAACAGTGGATCAACTATCAGGTGATTTGGCTTAAGCCTTAGCCACCCAAATCACACTTACTATCTAGTACAAATTGGCATTTTTATACTAAATTTACAAACTAACCTACTATAGGAACACTTGAATATTTGTGAGAAGCTTATATGGCTTCTTGTTCTCTGTCTTTTACACATATCTGTGTTAATGCATCATTTTTTTTTCTCCAGATATCCTGGCGTGATCAGTTTTTAAGTTATACACATGCTTTAGCTATGCAGATTATTATCATCTATGAAACCTGAGTGCCACTTGCCAATGCAGAAGGCCTTTTACAAGGACTTCAACCTGTGAGCAGATCATTGGGGGTTTGTAGTCCTTGCACTTGGTGCTACTTTGCCACAGCATTAGACAGGCCCAGGCCAACTTTCTAACAAGACAGATACTGTCTTTGGCTCAATAGAAAATGTCTCTGCCCATGTGTGGCTGACAAACTATTCACCAGTAACGGGTAAGGCAGAGGGGCCAAATATCCAACCTAAGACAGGAAGGTTACAGGCCTGAGTGACCTCTCCAATGATGGTTAAGTAATTATGCTGACATCCTCTGTTACCTAAAACAAGTGTTAGTTTATATTAAAAGAAGGGGGGACCTGTAGGGCCCTGCATGGACCTCTGAGGCCCCCTTGAGCTATCCTGAAGCTGTTGACCAGAACTCTTTGCACCAAGGCTTATGTTGGTACTCTTCCCATGACAACACACACCTGATGACAACACATCTCATGACACACACCTCTTGACACACACCCCATAACAACACACACCTCGTAAGGAGGAGCTAAGCCTAAAAATTCCTGTAGTTTTCCACTGTGCTGTAAGTTGGTATTTAAGCCCATTCTTGCCCCTAAATAAATGGCATTATAAGAGAACTTGTCTACTCTCTTCATTTAGGTGTCCAGGTTAATTGGGATCACTATCTCCTTTCAGGATGTAGCTTAAATATTTCAAATCATGAGCAGTTTTTTTTTTTTTTTTTTTTTTTTTTTTTTGGTTGTAACCAATGGAATATTTCCTAAAAACTTTTGAAAATCATTCACTGATCCTAAACTATCTTTTCTAATTTATAATCTGTGAGGCATAACTTCTTTAGGATGTAACATAAGTCCCAAATACTTTTTTGAAAACTTTCTACTTTGACCTGTTAAGCTTTCATTAGCTGACCTTGTCTCATTTGCATTTTCACTGACACCTTTCTATGCTGGGCATCTAACTGTGCCTGAAGTTCCCTGAGGCTATTTCTCAATTGTTGACAAGGTCTCATTTGCATTTTCACATCTCTCCAGGTGGGGCCTTAGAGGGCTGCAGTTCCCCAGGCCTCACTTCAATAGCTTTTCTCAAATCTAACATTAACCTCCATTCTTACAATTTCTTTTTTAACTATCAAAATTTAGGAAGATTTTTTTTATTCTCTCCTCTGCCAAATTCTTCTGAGACATTCACACAGATTTATATGGCTCTCAGGTCATTCTGGCTTTGACCATTTCCTCTTGTTTCACTCTGCAAGACAGTCGTGGGAGATGCAGATCTCCAACCCTTTCAATTAAGTCATGACCTGATGTCTCTCTCTGTCTCTTTATTTATTTATTATATCCCAAGCAATTCAAGTGATACCTATTGTTGGGATTCACACATTCACATATTCATAATCACACTTCAGACACTCAGACACTCACATATGTGGTCACACCATACACACAGATACATACATTTTTTAGCTCTCCTTTTCTTTAAACCAAGAAGATTAGTGTGTTGAAATAAAACATCCTTAATTGAAATCTCTTGTAATGTGGCTGCTATAGATAACCCTTAAATTATGAGTATCCAAAATCTGAACAAATTTCAATAAATTCACCAGTGTCTGACAGGCTACATTAGTTTTTCCAAACACTTGGCTGGGCTTTAGCCACAGCAGGAGTTCCTAAGGCTTAAGGCCTCTAGCTTCTGTTCTTTAAGTAGTCTAATAAGATCCTCACTTACCTTTTGCCATTTCAGGGGGTGAATATCTGGTCCTTCAAGAATAACCCAAGGACAATTTTTAGAAATGAAAGCTAAGAAACTTACTATCTTTTTATATTAAGCTCTCATTCCTCTTTTTCGAAAGGAAGACTTGAAGTCTCTAATGAACTTAACTTCCTTATACAATTATTGACCCTTTATTATGGGACGGAATTCGGGGGTGGGGGGAAACTCACCAGGAATCAGCGTGCTCATAAGTTGTGAGGATGGATTCCAACTCTTTGCCTTGCTGCAGCTTGCAGTTCTGCAGGTTTGGCACTCTTCTCAGTGACTTTCTTCAGGGTTGGGGGACTCCATTCAGGAAAAACCCTCCCTACAGCATCACGTTGGGTGCTACTTGCCCAGACCAGAGGGACCTAGTTATTTGTGGGTGGAGGTGGGCTAGAACCTGAAAATAATGGGAGAGAAAGAAGGAATGAGACAAAGCAAGGTTTGTCAAGGTCTAACTTTATTAGGCACAAAAAGGAGTTTTTTAAGCAAAGTGGGGAGGAAGTGGGGAGGGGTAACTGTGCTGACTCTGGGGCTCTGGTAATCATCCCAGGCCATAAACATCAGAACATAAAGGTCTGCTTATCTCAGTTCCTGGCACCTGATTTATCTTACTTCCTGGGGTCTGGTTCATCTCAGTTCCTGGGGTGAGTGGAGCTGAGTGTTTGTTAAACAGTTATGTTTTACCAAGATAGGCTCAATTAGAGTCTTATGTTGTAAGTAATTCTGCAAGAGAATGTGATTTAAGCCCACTCCCAACAGGGCAGCCTCAGTCTATCTCTTAATTATTATAGTGACATTTTCTTTGTTATCTAACAAATAAGGTTTTCCTGAAGATCAGAGAGTTGGAAACCAGAAGTCTGCATACCCTGCCCTCTAATGATGGGCTGGACAGGCATGGCCATGTCATCCCTATGTCACTCATTAGTCACTCATTATGGGGCTGCCTAGGGGACTCAGTCATGTGCAAGTTTCCCTTTTTAAGCAAGCATGTTCCCCCTCTTTTCCTCTCTCTCTCTCTCTCTCATGCATTTGGTTGGTCTCTCTCCCCCTCTCTCCTCTTCTGTTCCTGGTACCTCTATGTCTCTTCCCATCTCCCTCACTCCCCTTTCTAAATAAACTCATTTAAGCTCTCTCTACCTGACATGTTATTTTTTCCCTCATGACCTGGTCACCCTTACCTGCTATAGAACCTGCTATGCTCTCCCACGTGGTCCCTTACCTTGGGACCCCATTCACTTGCTGCCTGAATCTGGCACAGCCCCCTTCTCATGTTTATATTCTTATAACTGTAAAGAAAGTACAATACAGAGCACTAAGCTGAGTACACAAAGTACACACTTGGTTAAGTTTAAGTCACAAGTTAGCCACACAACTAGCCAACTAGTTAGCTGCACACACTAATGAAAGACCTAAAAAGTATTGTTAATGATCGACTAACCTGGAAACCAATATCTGTTCCTTGGAATTTGCTAGCTTCCTCTCACAAGGCCCTGAGATAAGAATTCACACTGCCCCTCCTTTCCTGTGAGTCAACAGGTGGTAAATAGGGTCAAGAGATAGCTGTAACTCTCCTTTACCCAGACAAGATTAATTAGCACACCTGAGGCCCTAAGGTCTGCTGACCATAATAGCGAGACCATCTGGCCTCCATGGGTCATGTACTCAATGGACAGAGGGTCCCACCCCCTCCCTAAGCTTGTGGGTTTGCCTTTAAAAACACCTGGGCCCAGGGGAGGGGGCTTCTCCCTAGCCTGCATGCTGGAGGAGCCCGTTTGCCAAACATTTCCTGTTCATTAAAGCCTCTCGCGTTTTGCAGCAAGTGGACTGGACATTGAGTTCTTGGGGTATCGACCGAACCTGGAAGACTCCTCATTCTGAGGGTGTTACACTAATGCACTAGTTACCCACATATACTATGTCACCTTTGAGCCACACACCTACATCTACTTATCCAAGCACATGTAGTCACTCATTAGTCACACATATAACATAATAGTCAGTCATATATTTAAATCACTAGTTAGTCAAAAACATTAATTCACAGGCCAGTACTTAGTTAACCACACACTCTAAGACAGTAGTTAGGCACACACCTAAGTCCTTCTCAGCTAGACACCTATTCTACTAGTTAACTACATTAACTAAGTCACTAGTTACCCCCAAACCTAAATCACTAGTTACCCACACACACTAAGATATAAGTTAGACATACATATAAGTCACTAGTCATCTACAGACCTAAACCACTAGTTAGCCACATACAATAAGTTACTTACTAGTCATACACACCAAATCACTAGTTAGACACACACACAATAAGCCACTAGTTAGTCACTTACATCTATGCTACTAGTTAGCCACACACACTAAGTCACTAGCTAGCCAAACACCCAACACAGTTGTCAGCCACATAATTCACTAGTCACTAGTTAGACACACACACTAATATAGTAGTTAGTCATATGCCCATGGCATTATTCAACCACACACCTGAGTCACTGGTTAGGCACACGCATATGTTAGCCACTCTCAATAAGTCACTAGTCAGCCACATACCTAAGTCACCATTTTGCCACACATTATAAGTTACTAGTTAGCAACAGTCACTAACATACTAACCACACACTACTACTTAGCTACACACATAAGGCACTAATCAGCCACACATACTAAGTCACTAATTAGTCACACTCCCTGTCATTAGTTAGCAGCACACATTAAGGCACTAGCCACTAATGATAAGTCACTAGTTTGCCACACACACTATGTTACTAGTTAGCCACACACCATCACTCACAGGTTAGCCACACACACTAACTCACTATTTAGGTACAGTCACTAACATATTAAACACACACCTAAACAACTAGTTAGCCACACACCTTAGAAAATAGCCATACACACTAAGTCACACTCACTAAGTCATAAGTTTGCTGCACACACAAAGTTACTAGTTAGCCATATTCACTAATTCACTAGTCAACCACACACACTAAGTCACTAGTCTGTCACAAACCTAACTCACTGGCTAATCACACACCTCAGCCACCATTTTGCCATAGAGGCCGGAGATCAATTACTCAGCTCTTCCCATACAGGGCAGAGGTTAGGCACAACTTTGATACCAGCACAAGGGAGATAGAGGCAGATGGATCTCTGTGAGTTCAAAGCCACTCTGGGCTATTACAGAGAGATGGGGGAGAGGGAGGAAGAATCTGTCTAAAAGAAAAAGAGCTCACACTGTAAGACCCTGAGAATGAGGAGTCTTCCAGGTTCGGTCGATACCCCAAGAACTCTCCAGTCCAGTTGCTGCAAAACACAAGAGGCTTTAATGAACAGGAAACATTTGCACAAACAGGCTCCTCCAGCAAACAGGCTAGAGAGAAGTCCCCTTCCCCAGGCCCAGGTGTTTTTAAAGGCAAACCCACAAGCTTAGGGAGGGGGTGGGACCCTCTGTCCATTGAGTATATGACCCTTGGAGGCCTGAATATCTGCTATTAGGGTCAGCAGACCTTAGGGCCTCAGGGTGTGCTAATTAATTTTGTCTGGGCAAACCAGAGTTGCAGCTATCTCTTGTTTCCCAAGGATCCTATTTACCACCTGCTGAGTAACAGGAAAGGAGGGGCAGTGTGAATTCTTGTCATCTCAGTGCCTGGTGAGAGGAAGCTAGCAAATTCTAAGGAACAGATATTGGTTAGCTTTCCACGTCAGACCATCCTTTATTTAACTTCACTTTTTGGTCTCACAACACTAAAGTGATCCAGCACTTGGGATTTCAGGACATTAATCCCAGCAATAGGGATTTGAAGATAGGAGTGACATGGTTGGACAGAGAGAGGAAGATAAGGTGGGAGGAGGCGGAAAATCATGCAGTGAGAGGATTTAATTTCAGCAGTCAATCTAAGAGTTCCTAGAGACATCAGTCAGTCCTAGGAAGCAGTGTGAGGACAGGATCTTCTCTATAGTCAGGGAATGGGTAGAGATAAGGACTCTAGAGGCCAGATGCTTTGAATCTTTGAGATCCATCTACTTTCATCCTCCCCTCCCTGATAGCTTACTCTGACTTTTTATTACTATGATCTATTAGAACTTGTGCTTCAAATGATGTTCTCTCTGGGAAGGTGTAGGGAGATAGTTCTGTGGCACTGACCACGCCCATTGGGGGTGGATCCATGGGTGGAGTGACCTGTGGGAGGAAGTCTGAGGGGGCCAGGAAAGGTGCTCTCTTTCTGGCATGACTGGGACAGTAGAGGATCGGGTTAAATTTCCTGGTGTTCATCTGTCTTGGTTGTAAGTTATTTCTCCCTGAATAAACATCTATTCGGCCTATTTGTTTATCCTGATCCTTATTTACCGCGATAGGAAAGTGAGCTTTTTCAAATCAATGGAGCCAAGATATTTAAAATATTAAAATACGTTTACATAAAAAATTGCATTAGTATAATTTTGCTAGCTATATTATTTATTTATTTATTTATTTATTTTTGAGGCCCAATTTCTTTGCGGCATTAGAGCCTGTCCCAGAACTAGATCTTATAGAAAAGGCAGGTCTTTAACTCACAGAGATAGTCTTGACTCTGCCTCCTGAGTGCTGGCATTAAAGTTATATGTCACCCGCCCCAACTAGTTATGGTTATTTTTATAAATGTTTTCTTTAAATGTATTACTGCTTTTATCTCTATTTTTCTGCTCTCCTATGTTTCTAGGATTTTCCTCATTTCATTTCTTTTCTCTCAAGTGATGCTGACTATTCATTTCTAAGTAGAGCAAAATCTCTTGTAACTTCCCATATGCTATTGAAAGACCTAAAAAGTAATGTTAATGATGGACTAACCTGGAAACCAATATCTGTTCCTTGGAATTTGCTAGCTTCCTCTCACAAGGCCCTGAGATAAGAAGAATTCACACTGCCCCTCCTTTCCTGTGAGTCAACAGGTGGTAAATAGGGTCAAGAGATAGCTGTAACTCTCCTTTACCCAGACAAGATTAATTAGCACACCTGAGGCCCTAAGGTCTGCTGACCATAATAGCGAGACCATCTGGCCTCCAAGGGTCATATACTCAATGGACAGAGGGTCCCACCCCCTCCCTAAGCTGTGGGTTTGCCTTTAAAAACACCTGGGCCCAGGGGAGGGGGCTTCTCCCTAGCCTGCATGCTGGAGGAGCCCATTTGCCAAACATTTCCTGTTCATTAAAGCCTCTTGCGTTTTGCAGCAAGTGGACTGGACATTGAGTTCTTGGGGTATCGACTGAACCTGGAAGACTCCTCATTCTGAGGGTCTTACACTATGTTGTTGAGAATTGCTTTGATTTCCTAATTCTGCTTCTCCTGCCCAGTGCTGGGGAAAAAAATCTTGGAGCTCCATTCAGTCTGGACCTTGAGTGGTCGATGAGAAGGGAAATAGACCAGATAAAGAGTGAAATCCAAGGTCTCTGATTATTGTGGGGACTGATAAATGAAGAGGGACCTGTGTAAGGACTGAGTTCATTACCCACTCTGATACTGGTGGAGTCACAGTACAGAAAGCATATGGCAGGATGGAGGCTGAGATTTCCTCCTTCAACAGTAGTTGAGATGAACAATGTGGAATTAGGTAATCCTTCCTAGATAACCCATAATTGTCCTGGTGGGCAGTTTCTAGGAATCCACAGATGAGGGCTATGAAGAATCTGGATAGAGGAGAGACCTCATCATGAATACAAATTGCTATAATTAAAATATACAGCCAAAACAGGTCTGGGTAAACTGTTATGGACTACATAACAGAACCGTCATTTTTTTGGTTTTAGATGTTCAGTCTGAGAGAAAACATTTGAGAAATCCTTGGTGTGCTCTAATAGAAATCCTCAGAATCTGAAGCACATGGCCATGAAGCTCCATCATATCCACATACTACTTCATATCCACATACACTTTTCTGCCCACAAGCACTACCATGATTCCTCATTGCTTTCTAATTCACATCCAAAACAGGAGTTACACACTAAAAACAATGAACTTTTGAAGGTGACATACATTTGGCTGAAGTATTTCCTAGCTATGAGGTCCAGGGTTACCGGCCATGAACAATGAGTGTGTAATGAAATGAGCACAGAAAGGACAGTTATTGCATTATGAGCAGGTTGTGTTCCAGGACAGTAGAAGAATAGATACTAAAACACAAACTTTCTTGTCTAGGCCCCTGTCTTCTGGGCTGGTAGTGCAGATCTGCAAGGACTATGATATCTGAGTCACTGACTTCTGATCACCTGACAGGAAGGCTTCTAATATTACAAGCTTGGCTGGGTGGTCCCTGCCAATGAAGAATTCTGGGAAGGCTTCTTTCCAGGATACCCTTCTTCTTCTGCTCTAGTGAGTTGTAAGGAAGAGCACAGGGTACATCATAGTGAATGTAGAGTGTTCGAAGCATGTCTACTGATCTGCCATCTCTGTGGGGATTTGTATGGCCAATGAGACAGACTACGGTTCTTGGCCCATGTGTTGATCTAGGCAGTTATGCTCGTTGTCTAAGCCTCCCTATATATGTATTTCTTGGAAAGGGGGAGACTGTAGCCCTGCCACGAGAGGATGTGATGCTTGTTACAACACTGTGAAGTGTACAAACATAGGCACTGCTTTTGGTGTGCAGTGGCCACAGAGATTGGGAGACTGAAGGTCTGATTTCTTGAAATTCTGAATATTCCTTTCCACTTTCAGGTTTTCTTATAAATATATTAGAAAGTAGTGATAAATGATGATATGTATGTCTCTCATCAATACAAGATTATGATGAGCAATATACAGCAAACCAACTGCCAACATCAAACTGAATGGAGAGAAATTTAAGCCAATTCCTCTAAACTCATGAACAAGAAAGGCTGCCCTCTCTCTCCATATCTCTTCAATATCGTACTACAAGTTCTAGCTAATGCTTTCAGACAACAAAAGGAGATCGAGGGGATCCAAATTGGAAAGGAAGAAGTCAAACTGTCTCTATTTGCAGATGATATCATAGTTTACATAATCGACACAATAAACTCTACCAGGGAACTCCTACATGTGATAAACACCTTAAGCAAACTAGCAGGATACAAGATAAACTCAAAAAAATCAGTAGCCCTACTTTTTTCAGACAACAAGAGAAAGAGAAAGAAATCAGTGATACATCACCCTTTACAATAGCCACAAGCAACAAAAAGTATCTCGGTGTAACACTTACCAAACTAGTAAAAGACCTATATAATAAGAAGTTTGTGATTCTAAAGAAAGAAATTAAAGAAGATACCCAAAAATGGAAAGATCTCCCATGCTCTTGGATAGGTAGGATAAACATAGTAAAAATGGCAATCTTGCCAAAAGCAATCTACAGATTCAATGCAATCCCCATTAAAATCCCACCACAATTCTTCACTGACGTTGAAAGGATAATAATCAACTTTATATGGAAAAACAAAAGACCCAGGATAGCCAAAACAACCCTATTCAATAAAAGAACTTCAGGAGGCATCACTTAGTTATATAAAATCAAAAAAGAAAAAGAAAAAAAATCTTAAGTAATGCATAGTCAGTGACTTTTTTTTTAATCCTCAGGGTGTATTAATTCATGTCATGTGAATGAAGAGAGACTAGATTTGTGTGATCAAAATTTTGGAAGGTTATATTTAGCTGGGGCATGGCACACAGAATTAGGTAATTGAAAATTGCAAGGATCACATTTAATTGTGCTTGTACTCCCCTGTGCCTGGAAGAAACTACTGCAAATCCTTCAGCATGAGGCTTTGGGTGTCCATCGAGAAGCCAATACAGATCATTTATTGACTGCATACCAAACACTGTGGCAGGTATTGGGGACTGCAATTAAAGAGAGGAACATGAAAGACTTGAGTTCATTTAAGGACTTTGATTTTGTTGCAGACACTGTACAGGAAGAGGTGGGAGGCAGAAGGAACACGAGCAATTTCATGCTTTCCATTGGTGGAAATTAGCATTGTGGAGCCTGTAATCAATTTTAGATGAATTACAAAATGCCTGACTGGACATTTCTTGGTGATAATGGACAGATGTTATCATGAAAAGAAATTGCAGGCTCCCTTGTAGGAGCTCCAATGTAAACCACTGCCACACAGCATGGTCAGTGTCTGGGATTCTGTGCAGGAAGTGTAGCTCTGCCTAGCTCTCATTGCTGCTGGGATTGTGAGGGACCATGTGACTTGTGCAGACCAGGGCCAATGGCCCTTGTGCTCTGAGCCTGCCTGTATATATGGTCCCTGAGGAGAGTGAGATAGCTGAGATATCAGTATCCATACTGGTCTGTGATGGTGCAAAACTGTAATCCAAGCACTTGGGAGGTAGTGCCAGACAGATCACTGTGAGTTCTAAGACAGGCTGATTTTCAAAGAAAATTCCAAAACTACAGAGAAACGCTGTCTTGAAAAACAAACCCAAACCAATAGAAAACAAAACAGAAACAAATATTGCTTTCCTGTAAGCATCACAGGCTTGCTTTTGGCATGTTTTGGAACATACAAGGGAGAAACTAATATTTTGGCTTCTGGAATTTAGGACTATGACATTCCACATTCAGGTTTAAAAATTAGTGGAAGTAGGAGATGGTGATCATCCTTTAGCAAGATTTGACCACAGTGCTTTCAAATTTTCCATTAGCACCATTTAAACCAGGAAAGTTGAAATCAAATAACTCTATTTTACTTAAGGCATTATCTTTCCTGCTACAAGATGCCTGCACCTTGATGGTAAATGTCTCCCTTCTAAATAGCAATAGATTTGGGACCAGTTAGGTTTACACACACCCTTCAGGCAGGGAGTAAGTGCAGCTATACAGTGCTTGAAGGCAGATAGTGTATGTGCAGTTATGGAGTGCATTTAATATGGGAAGCAATTACTATTAGCCATTTATTAGCCAGAAGTCCTCTGGCATTGCCCTAACTTTGGTTGATGACTTATGTTTGGTGAATGAATAAAATGTAACTTCATTTTTTTAAAAGACCACAAAATACCATCATACTTGGAAACATATCTTACAGTCTCCACAAAGTTGATGCCATATGGATCATACTGATTCTATTCCTTTAATAGCTTTATAGAGCATTTCTTTGAAATACTCCTTTATGCTGAAGGCCATCTAAGACATCTAGACTTATAAACCAAGCAACTACAGAATTCTTCAAATTTCCATTGTTAGGCAGACATTGTTAGAGGTGGCTCTCAGCTTCCGAGACAGCCAAATAAATCCACTTTCAACAATGACAGAGGGCTGTATTCTTCCATTCCTGCTCAGGTAGAGAACATTGAATAAAGCAGCTTTGTTTTCACCTGCACAATGAGGAAGCTGTATTGGCTCACTATAGTGCTCAAAGAGGCATTCTTCCCAGCCACTTTCTCCCTGAATATTCAAGTTACCAAGAAAACAACACTTTTTTTTATTATTATTTATTTCTTAAAAAATTTGACACTAATTTCAAGAATAAAACTGACAATGCAATGGAGCTATCACCCAGATGTCTGACAGGGGAAAATATATCATCTTGTTTGTGATATGGTTCCATGATTTTTCTCATGGTTTCTGATGTGCCTGTGGCAAGCAGTTGAAAATTACTCTCAGTTCTCCTGTTCTCATCAAGAAGCCATAGAACAAACACCTTTTATGTCCTAAAGCCTCTTTAATTTTGTAATATTCTGGGCAGCCTGATCTACAGATAGATTTCCAGGACAGCCAATACTGAAAACCTGTGTGGAAAGTCAACAAAGTAAGTAAGTAAGTAAGTAAGTAAGTAATAATAATAATAATTTAATTACATGATTAGAAAAATCTACTACCAAATGACAGCAAGAGTAGTAGCTGTAATAGTAGTTAGAGTAGTAATCACAATAATCATCAACCTCATGTTCCTCATCATCATAATGATAATATTTATTAGGATTCTGAATTTGCAAGCCTGGTCTACAATGTGTGTTACAAGCAGGAAGTACTACACAGGGAAACCCTGTCTTGAAAAACCTAAATAAGTAAATAAATATGAAAATATGCATGTTTATCCTTTTTCTTTAAGCCCTCTATCACCATTGAGGAATTACTCTTCTCACTCAAGCCCCACTAGCCAATCAGGGAATCTGGGCCCACAGGCCAATCTAAGGTCTTTCAGGAAACTTTCTGGAGCCATGCTGCAGGCTTGATTTTATAGCACAAGAGACATTATTAGATTGGATGCTGTGCTGTTAGTGCTGCTGTAGGAAACTGAGGAGCATGCATGAACAAGGAAGACATAGAATTGTAAGCAAGAGAATGCTATCCTAAGATGAAGGGGATGGTATTTGGAGGCAGAGAGATTGTGAGATGAAAGACCCCAAGGAGACAGAGTCTATTACAGAGAGGCCCTTGCCCCAAGAGACGAGGCCAGACTACAGAATGCAAGCACAAGAGGCAGTTTATTGAATACACATGTACCTGCAGACGCCACAGTCCTTCGGGAGACTGAGTGTGCTGTGGTTGAAGCATATGCAGTTTATATAGGGTTGGGGTGGCAAGAAGCAGGCTTACGGAAGCAGAAGCATGGTTACAGGGATTTCTTTGGTCCATCTAAATAAAACCATTGTGGTTAACCAAGGACAGAGTTGTTTATTTGGGATGGGCACAAAGAATTCAGTTATGACTATCTCATTCTGGTGGTCTCAATAAAATGTTCCCTGAAACTTCTGTTCCCAGTTATCATCCTGCTGACCTTGCTTTGGTCCAAGCTACAGACCACAGATATCTGGTTGGTGTCAGATGAGAGGAACATCTGGTTCCCTCCTATACTTTCCCATAACTTGACCTTGGCAAGTTGGCAAGAGCAGCTCAAAAAGTCAATGTGCATAGTGGGGGCCTTTCATTCCCCCTTTTTCTATCAACTGAATAAAACCCCTCAAACCACCCTTGTCATTGAATTCTCCATGCTGGTGCAGGCTGGGCCTGGTTCAGGGTCCGATGTTCTGGTTGTATGGCCTTCATGTGGGACACATGGATCCAGGAAGCACAGACTGAGTTGCCAATCTGGAAAGAATGAGGTTGGGGGCCTTTTGCCCCTCTTGGCTTCCAGACATCTGGTTGGACTATCTGTAAGGCTCTGAGATGTGACTGCATGGAGGGAGTATTTGCAAAATCAGAAATGTTGGCATCAAAAAACGCAATATCTGGTGATGGGCTACCATATAAGATTTCAAAGGGAGTTAAGCCATGAGGGGCTGGGGCATTCGTGGCCCATTAGAAAGCTAGTGGCAGGAGTTGTACCCAGTTTTTAGAGCCAGTTTCAAGTGTTAAATTGGACAAAGCCTCCTTCATGGTTCTCTTCATTCTTTCTACCTGTTCTAAACTCTGGGGTCTATATGCACAATGTAATTTCCAATTCATCCCCAGTTGTTGTGATTTGTGCAAGGAGCCATAGAACTACCACCTTTTATTTCCTAAAGTCTCTTTAATTTTTTAATATTCTGGGCAGTCGGATCTACAGATAGAGTTCCAGGACAGCCAGTATTGAAAATATGTGTTGGAAAATCAATAAAGAAAAAAAAATGAATTAATGAGAAAAATCTGCTGCAAAATGACAGGAGTAGTAGTAGTTACAGTTGTAATCATAATCATCCTCCTCATTCCTCCTCCTCCTCATCATAATAATAATTAAGATTCTGAATTGTTCAGCCTGGTTTATAAAGTGTTTTCCAAGACAGGAATTAGCATGCAGCCAAACCCTGTCTGGAAAAACAAAAATAAATGAGTAAATAAATAAATAAATAAATAAATAAGAAAAGAAAAAAGAAAGAAAGAAATGCATGTTTCTGCTTTGGCTATAAGAGCACTCTAACCATTTAGGAATCAGTCTTGTCACTCAAGCCTCACTAGTCAATCAGGGAATCTGCACCCACAGGCCAATCAAAGTTTTTACAGGAAATTTTTGAAGCCATGTTGCAGGTTTGATTTTATAGCACAGCAGGCACCATTGGATTGGTTGCTGTGCTGTGAGTGCTGCTGTAGGAACTGTGAGGAGCATGGATGAGCAAGGAAGACATAGAATGGTAATCAAGGGAATGCTATCACAAGACGAAGAGGATGGTATTTGGAGGCAGACACTGTGAGGCAGGGACTTGCTGAGCATGGTTGGAAACCTAATGAGTCATTCAAATTTCCATGAGACCCCATGTAGTCCTAGAAGGTATGCAGATCAGGGTGCAGTATGTGAATACTTTAATTTTGGGCTCAATAAGAGGAATGCATTTCAATAAGGGAGCTTTGTGTGTAAATGTTTTTGTAGTCAACACCAACATGCTTTTCCTGAATATGAAAGGGAAGTAGCAGTACATGGAATGGCTCAGTTTGTCCAGTGCATTCTAGATGTTCTTAACTTCACATCTAACATTTCAGTATAAAATCAATTGGGGGTTAATTTTATACATACTGTAAATGGCATTCTTTTTATTTCTTTATATATTTATATTTATTTATTGTGTACTTTAAAAATCTTAATAAAAAGATCTTATTTTACTTATAGATCCCAGTTCCCTCTCCCTCCCATCCTCTCATACCTCACAGGCCCCTCCCCCCATCACATCCCCAAACCAATCCCTGGGATGATGTGCCTACCAAGAGGCATCATCATAATCTGCCATTTGTGGTAGGGCCTTCACCCATGGCTGTAGGCTAAGGGAGATTCCCCATTTGGAGTCAATTTTGTATGTCCTGCAAATGGCAATAATTTAATTTATTTTTTTATATTTATTTAATTTAGATGTGTTTGTGCCAGGGTTTATTGATTTTTTTTTCCAAATAAAGTGTTTCTTTGTAAAGATTTGAAACTTGACCTGGTACATGCTCTGTAGAGCAGGTTAGCCCCAAGCTCATAGAGATTGGCCTTCCTATGCCATCCCAGTTCTAGGATTAAAGGCATGGGACACTAAAGTCATATGTAAATGACATTTTTGATTTGGATAATCCTCCACCAATAAGATATGACATGAAAAATTACCAATTGTTATGGGATACTGAGTAACAAAAAATAGAATTTAGCTGACAGAGTGATGCCTCCAAAATAACCCAAAGATGAGTAGTATAGTAAACATGTCTATTAGAGATAAGGATACTAAAATACACATTTGATCCCCAGTCTTGTGCAGTTATCCCCAAAACATGATAAAGGAGACACCCCTAGATTTATAAACAATAATCATCCCCATCCTCATCCAACAAAAAATGGTTTTTACAAGCTGCTCAAGGGGTCACAAATACGTCACAGTGAACATTAAAGCCTGGTGTGCCATAAAGTTCTAGATTTCCTCTACAGAACATTTTATATACCAGATGGAAAAGTTGAGACAAGGTGACACCTTTGTGCATCAAAGGGTTGCTTTTGTGTCTTGTGGGGACATTCACTGGTAAACTGTAAGTTTGGCTTCTGTAATTAATGAACATCTCATTCAACATTCAGGCATTCTTACATGATTTAGACAAAGTTTAGAAATCGCAAAAAGAGGTGATGGGGATCTAAGTTCAGCAATACATTATCAGAGTGCTATTAACATTTTCCTACCACCCATAACAATGGTGTGATTCAGAAAGTTGAGTTTCATAGATCAGAAGTAATTCCTGATATACAGAACATCCTCAGGTGTGCATGATGTTGAATTTTACTACTCAACTCTTTAATTAAATAAGGGATGGAACTGGGAGTTTCACACAATCATGTGGGAGTCAAGAGAGAGTAAATTGTGTTGAGTATGGCATATTATTTCATCCTCAGATTATGTTTTTATTTGGTTATTAAAATAGGACATTAGATAATCCATGATCAGTGGATTGTGGTTCCACAAGGTGGGAGTTAATTATTACAGACCATCTAAATATAAATATGTAGTTCAAATATTGAAATTAATCATGACAGCTTCCTTCAAGAGTCTGGATTAGAGCCATATTAGGGAACTGGATGATGTTATATGAACTCATTATTTAATTATTTAATCATATAAATCAATGATTATATCATCAATGACACCTGGAATTAGGTGCCACAGATCATCTAATTACATAATTAAAGTATTGAAATTGACAATTCATGTTAATACCCAAGATAATGTAAATATTTGTATAGTTAAGTAAACTCCCTCCATTCCATGAAGAGACCTGTAAAGCTCACACTTGTGGAGTTGCTGTGCAATATCATCCCATTTTAGGATTCATGGTTTCAATTGATGATGATGATATCCTTCATGACTGCAGTCTGGCCATGCTTCCCTGCCAGTTAAATGCTACATCACCTTTTTATTGTGACAGGTAACTATTACTGACTTATTTAATTCTTTAAATAATTTAAACGACAGACAATGCCATCACCGATTACGACCAGGTGCAAATATCTGTCAGGGACAAGGTTATTAAAGTTGGAGACATGGGCAGAGCATTTCCTGAGGGATGTATGCATATCCGAGAGCACTAGGAATGCTGGATGATTGAGTCCAGAATATTGCATGAAGGCTTCCGAGAAGTACAAGGACTTCACCAAGGCTGGCATGGTGGTCTGGGTTTTGACTACTCCACATCTTCACATCGGTTGTGATCTACGATGAGAAGAAGTCGTGGCACAAGGAGGTCGGCACCATCACTGAGACCTGGCAAGAGGATGAGGACCCAGAACTCGTAAGAAAATCTCTCTCTCAGCTATGATGGTGATGCCTCTGCTGCAGCCATCTTTTCAGCTGATAGCAACATTTTGGCTACTACTGCTAAGCCAGGAATGGGCCCATTATCTCAGGCCTTGCCACACCAAAACAGAGATTCAGTCCTTGGTGATGATGTCAGGCCAACAGAATTCATAAGGAAAGACAGTGTGATTAACTTATGGTAACATAAAAACCCCTGATGACAGCCTACTTTTTCATATCTGGCAAGTCTGCCCTAGAATTGATGATACAAAAAGGGTCAACGACTTACTTATTTAAAGATGTAATCATTAAATTGTTTCATTATATAATCTGCGAATCCTGAAGTTTGGTGCCACCTTGTGTGACTCAAGTGTGACAGACGAACTAATGATCTGATTATTTCATTATTCAAATTTGTCTTTTTATACTCCAGGAAGAGTGGAGTCTGGATCAACGTTGTTGGTGTTAATTGTCTCTTGTGATTTCATTATTTATTTATTTAATTCAATGTTGGTATCATTTTGTTATCTCTCTGGGGTGAATTTTGAGAAATTATCTCTTCATTCATTCATTCATTTTTTTGTCCAAATATATGATTAAGAACTCAATGACTCTTCAGTATTGAGCAATCTTTCAGCTTTCACGTATAAAACACTCTCTGCTTGTTTAATGTTTATTCATTTAATGAAGAATATCTGTCATTATGTACTCAGTGATCACTGGAGTTTTGAGCCTCCTTATGGACGTCCACCGTGCCAGACCATCACATCATCTAATGCTACACTTACCTATTTTATTGTGAAACTAGGAAATTCAATATTAAATCATCACTTAATTAACATATTTAAAATACAGTTAATGTTATGGACCATAAGTCCTTTTGGAGTCAGATTATGCGAGTTGATGATGTAACATCATCTCATTACTTCATCATTTAGCTATGTAAATAGACTTTACATCAGCGATAGGTTTAGGACTTTGGTGCCATCACGTCAGTGTTAATCTAAAACGCCAACTAGTTAATTATCAATATAATTTTTAAAATAAATCATTAATCCAGGAAGAGATCAGTCTGACTACACAATGCGGGATTTAACTATGCATCACCATGTTATTATTCAATCATTTTTCATTATATATGAAATATTTAAACCAATGAAGATGTTGTTCCTCATGTGTGGAGTCTGCCCAATCCTCTCTGGGAGTCAATCGTGTGGCATTATTTAATTATCTAAGAAATACTTACTGGACAATAACTGGATTTTGGTTCCATCTTATGAAAATTAAGTATGCAGGACTATACAATTATTAACTTATTTGAATGCACAAGTAATGATGGTGTCATCCGTCCTTTGGCTGCTGTGCGATTGACACAGCAGGAGATTGGTACAGGAAGCAGTGCCCAGAGTATGAGGGACAGTGCTTTATCCCCTGATTACTGATCATGTAATAGTAGATTATTAACAATCGAATGATTACACGATTTAAAAAAAACTTTATTATTTCACAACATCAGTTTTTGAGAGGTTGCAAAGGAACTGACCCGTGAAGGACACACTCACCACCGATTTTTTTAAAATGGAATAACTGAATAATCTCATGATCAGGGAATCTCATCTAATGAACTCTGTCGGGCTGATAACAAGACACACCACCAACAATATATAACTCTAAATAACCATATGAGATTGCGGGGTACAGGACTTAATAGAGAACTATCAATTGAGGAGTCCAAACTGACTGAAAGAAACATAAGACAGTCAAATGCAAATCTAAACAACTCCGAGAAACCATGTGATTAAGCTCCTCTAAAGGTAAAAAAATGAAGGGGAGTTTATTTTATTTTCGTTACAGAGAAGAGGGTTATGGCAGAGGTGGTTAATTGTCTTTTTACTTTTTCGAAATTAGAAAACTGGATCATAGAAAACAGGTTTAAATACTCAACCATGTAAATGAATGGCATAATAATTCTTTCGTTTCCATGCTTATGTCACTATAGGCATGTTGTAATTTCAGAGACTGGTAAATATGTATAACTCAAAAAAAACAAACAAAAACAAACAAACAAAAAAATAAACAAAAAAAAAAGAGAGAGAGAGAACTGCTTTGTTTTGGTGAGAAAAATCAGTCAGACTGGAAGTTTAGTTCATGGGTGGGTATGCTACTTTCACCATGTGGGAGGGGCACTAGAATGTGACAGAATGTTGGATCATAAAAGTTGCCTGGCAACCCTGCTTGCATTCTGTACCCTGGTATCATGGGCCAAGGACCAGAAAGCAGTATCAAGTGACAGAGTTATCATGGGACATTACAGTTTCCCAAGACAACTATCTCCTAAAACTTTTAAAGAGATCATTTGATACACCTAAGCAAGTCATAGCCAAACCTCTGGAAGTTTGCCTACAGCTTGTACTGGTTACCGAATTCAAGATTACCTAGTTATCGGAGAACAGAGTCTGTGGAGAAACAGTTCAAAGGCTTCTGTTTATGAATGCTCTCTCTCCTAAGAAGTAAAACTATGGAAAAAAAGATAACAAGACTCACAATTATTCATCAAGAGGTGAATTTTCCACTGTTCAATTACTTCAGAAAGGTGATAATCAATTTGTTAGAGGAGACATAGGGATCACTGGATTGCAGTCCATCTCCTTTGAGGCAGTCGTCCAACATTAAATATGTGATATCTTCTAAAACCCTGCATATCCAATGACATTTCAGCATTTCAATCAATAACTACTCAACTCTTTGATTTAAAAATTGGATGAATCTGGGAGTTTCAGACAATCACGAGGGAGTCAAGTGAGAGTCAATTGTGTCGAGTATGGCAGACCATTTCATCCTCAGATAATGTTGTTACTTGATTATTAAATAGGACATTAGATAATCCGTGATCAGTGGAATGTGGATCCACGGTGTGGGAGTCATTCATTATAGACCATCTAAAATATGTTATGGAGTTAAAGTATTGAAATAAATCGCCATAGCTCGTTCGCAAGTCTGGTTTGGATCCACCTTAGAGAAGTGGATGATGTTACATAAACTCATTATTTGATTATTTAATGATATAAAACAATGATTATATCATCCACGACACCTGGAATTTGGTGCCACATTTCATCTAATTACATAATTAACGTATTGAAATTGATAATTCGTGTTAATACCCAAGATAATGTAAATATTTGTATAGTTAAGTAAACCAAAAATCCTCCATTCCATGAAGAGACCTGTAAAGCTCCCTCTTGTGGAGTTAATGTGCAATATCATCCCATTTTAGGATTCATGGTTTCAATTGATGATGATGATATCCTTCATGACTGCAGTCTGGCCATGCTTCCCTGCCAGTTAAATACTACATCACCTCCTTATTGTGACAGGTAACTATTACTGACTTATTTAATTCTTTAAATTATTTAAACGACAGACAATGCCATCACCGATTAGGATCAGGAGCTAATATCTGTCAGGGACAAGGTTATTAAAGTTGGAGACATGGGCAGAGCATTTTCTGAGGGATGTATGCATATCCCAGAGCACTGGAAATGCTGGATGATTGAGTCCAGAATATTGCATGGTGCCCTCCGACAAGTACAAGGGCTTCACCAAGGCTGGCTTGGTGGTCTGGGTTTTGACTACCTGCTCTTCCTCCACATCTTCACATCGGTTGTGATCTACGATGAGAAGAAGTCGTGGCACAAGGAGGTCGGCACCATCACTGAGACCTAGCAAGAGGATGACGACCCAGAACACGGAAGATAATCTACCTCTCAGCTATGACGGCGATGCCCCTGCTGCAGCCATCATTTCAGCTGATAGCAGCATCTTGGCTACTACTGCTAAGCCAGGAATGGGCCCATTATCTCAGGCCCTGCCACACCACAACAGATATTCAGTCCTTGGTGATGATGTCAGGCCAACAGAATTCATCAGGCAAGACAGTATGATTAACTTATGGAATTTTAAAAACCCGTGAGGACAGCCTACTTTTTCATATCTGGCAAGTCTGCCCTAGAATTGATGATACAAAAATGGTCAACGACTTACTTATTTAAAGATGTAATCATTAAATGGTTTCATCATATAATCTGTGAATCCTGAGGTTTGGTGCCACCTTGTGTGACTCAAGTCTGACAGACGATCTAACTATATGATTATTTCATTATTCAAATCTGTCTTTTTCTACTCCAGGAAGAGTGGAGTCTGGATCTAACTTGTTGGTGTTAATTGTCTCTTGTGATTTCATTGTATATTTAATTATTTATTTAATTCAATGTTGGTATCATTTTGTTATCTCTCTAGGGGTGAATTTTGAGAAATTATCTCTTCATTCATTCATTCATTTTTTTGTCCAAATATATGATTAAGAACTCAGTGGCTCTTCAGTATTGAGCAATCTTTCAGCTTTCACGTATAAAACACTCTCTGCTTGTTTAATGTTTATTCATTTAATGAAGAATATCTGTCATTATGTACTCAGTGATCACTGGAGTTTTGAGCCTCCTTATGGACGTCCTTCGAGCCAGACAATCACATCATCTAATGCTACACTTACGTATTTTACTGTGAAACTAGGAAATTCAATATTAAATCATCACTTAATTAACGTATTTAAAATACAGTTAATGTTATGGACCATAAGTCCTATTGGAGTCAGATTTTGCGAGTTGATGATGTAACATCATCTCATTACTTCATCATTTAGCTATGTAAATAGATCTTTACATCAGCGATAGGTTTAGGACTTTGGTGCCATCACGTCAGTGTTAATCTAAAACGCCAACTAATTAATTATCAATATAATTTTTAAAATAAATCATTAATCCAGGAAGAGATCAGTCTGACTACACCATGCGGGATTTAATTATGCATCACCATGTCATTATTCAATCATTTTTCATTATATATTAAATATTTAAATCAATGAAGATGTTGTTCTTCATGAGTGGAGTCTGCCCAATCCTCTCTGGGAGTCAATCGTGTGGCATTATTTAATTATCTAAGAAATACTTACTTGACAATAACTGGATTTTGGTTCCATCTTATGAAAATTAAGTATGCAGGACTATACAATTATTAACTTATTTGAATGCGCAAGTAATGATGGTGTCATCCGTCCTTTGGCTGCTGTGCGATTGACACAGCAGGAGATTGGTACAGGAAGCAGTGCCCAGAGTACGAGGGACAGTGCTTTACCCCCTGATTACTGATCATGTAATAGTAGATTATTAACAATCGAATGATTACACGATTTAAAAAACTTTATTATTTCGCAACATCAGTTTTTGAGAGGTTGCAAAGGAACTGACCCATGAAGGACACACTCACCACCGATTTTTAAAAATGGAATAACTGAATAATCTCATGATCAGGGAATCTCATCTAATGAACTCTGTCGGGCTGATAACAAGACACACCACCAACAATATATAACTCTAAATAACCATATGAGATTGCGGGATACAGGACTTAATAGAGAAATATCAATTGAGGAGTCCAAACTGACTGAAAGAAACATAAGACAGTCAACTGCAAATCTAAACAACTCCGAGAAACCATGTGATTAAGCTCCTCTAAAGGTAAGAAAATGAAGGGGAGTTTATTTTATTTTCATTACAGAGAAGAGGGTTATGGCAGAGGCGGTTAATTGTCTTTTTACTTTTTCGAAATTAGAAAACTGGATCATAGAAAACAGGTTTAAATACTCAACCATGTAAATGAATGGCATAATAATTCTTTCGTTTCCATGCTTATGTCACTATAGGCATGTTTTAACTTCAGAGACTGGTAAATATGTATAACTCAAAAAAAAACCAAACAAAAACAAACAAACAAAAGAAAACAAACAAACAAACAAACAAACAAAAAAAAAAAAACAAAAAAAGGAGACCTGCTTTGTTTTGGTGAGAAAAATCAGTCAGACTGGAAGTTTAGTTCATGGGTGGGTATGCTACTTTCACCATGTGTGAGGGGCACTAGAATGTGACAGAATGTTGGATCATAAAAGTTGCCTGGCAACCCTGCTTGCATTCTGTACCCTGGTATCATGGGCCAAGGACCAGAAAGCAGTATCAAGTGATAGAGTTATCATGGGACATTACAGTCTCCCAAGAGAACTATCTCCTAAAACTTTTAATGAGATCATTTGACTCACCTAAGCAAGTCATAGCCAAACCTCTGGAAGTTTGCCTACAGCTTGTACTGGTTACCGAATTCAAGATTACCTAATTATCGGAGAACAGAGTCTGTGGAGAAACAGTTCAAAGGCTTCTGTTTATGAATGCTCTCTCTCCTAAGAAGTAAAACTATGGAAAAAAAGATAACAAGACTCACAATTATTCATCAAGAGGTGAGTTTTCCATTGTTAAATTCCTTCAGAAAGGTGATAATCAATTTGTTAGAGGAGACTTAGGGATTACTGGATTGCAGTCCATCTCCTTTGAGGCAGTCTTCCAAATCTAAATATGTGATATCTTCTAAAACCCTGCATATCCAATGACATTTCAGCATTTCAATCAATTATTACTCAACTCTTTGATTTAAAAAATGGATGAATCTGGGAGTTTCAGACAATCACGAGGGAGTCAAGTGAGAGTCAATTGTGTCGAGTATGGCAGACCATTTCATCCTCAGATAATGTTGTTACTTGATAATTAAATAGGACATTAGATAATCCGTGATCAGTGGAATGTGGATCCACGGTGTGGGAGTCATTCATTATAGACCATCTAAAAATTAGTTATGGAGTTAAAATATTGAAATTAATCGCCATAGCTCGTTCACAAGTCTGGTTTGGATCCACCTTAGGGGAGTGGATGATGTTACATAAACTCATTATTTGATTATTTAATGATATAAAACAATGACTATATCATCCACGACACCTGGAATTTGGTGCCACATTTCATCTAATTACATAATTAAAGTATTGAAATTGACAATTCGTGTTAATACCCAAGATAATGTAAATATTTGTATAGTTAAGTAAATCAAAAATCCTCCATTCCATGAAGAGACCTGTAAAGCTCCCTCTTGTGGAGTTAATGTGCAATATCATCCCATTTTAGGATTCATGGTTTCAATTGATGATGATGATGATATCCTTCATGACTGCAGTCTGGCCATGCTTCCCTGCCAGTTAAATGCTACATCACCTCCTTATTGTGACAGGTAACTATTACTGACTTATTTAATTCTTTAAATTATTTAAACGACAGACAATGCCATCACCGATTAGGACCAGGAGCTAATATCTGTCAGGGACAAGGTTATTAAAGTTGGAGACATGGGCAGAGCATTTTCTGAGGGATGTATGCATATCCCAGAGCACTGGAAATGCTGGATGATTGAGTCCAGAATATTGCATGGTGCCCTCCGACAAGTACAAGGGCTTCACCAAGGCTGGCTTGGTGGTCTGGGTTTTGACTACCTGCTCTTCCTCCACATCTTCACATCGGTTGTGATCTACGATGAGAAGAAGTCGTGGCACAAGGAGGTCGGCACCATCACTGAGACCTAGCAAGAGGATGACGACCCAGAACACGGAAGATAATCTACCTCTCAGCTATGACGGCGATGCCCCTGCTGCAGCCATCATTTCAGCTGATAGCAGCATCTTGGCTACTACTGCTAAGCCAGGAATGGGCCCATTATCTCAGGCCCTGCCACACCACAACAGATATTCAGTCCTTGGTGATGATGTCAGGCCAACAGAATTCATCAGGCAAGACAGTATGATTAACTTATGGAATTTTAAAAACCCGTGAGGACAGCCTACTTTTTTCATATCTGGCAAGTCTGCCCTAGAATTGATGATACAAAAATGGTCAACGACTTACTTATTTAAAGATGTAATCATTAAATGGTTTCATCATATAATCTGTGAATCCTGAGGTTTGGTGCCACCTTGTGTGACTCAAGTCTGACAGACGATCTAACTATATGATTATTTCATTATTCAAATCTGTCTTTTTCTACTCCAGGAAGAGTGGAGTCTGGATCTAACTTGTTGGTGTTAATTGTCTCTTGTGATTTCATTGTATATTTAATTATTTATTTAATTCAATGTTGGTATCATTTTGTTATCTCTCTAGGGGTGAATTTTGAGAAATTATCTCTTCATTCATTCATTCATTTTTTTGTCCAAATATATGATTAAGAACTCAGTGGCTCTTCAGTATTGAGCAATCTTTCAGCTTTCACGTATAAAACACTCTCTGCTTGTTTAATGTTTATTCATTTAATGAAGAATATCTGTCATTATGTACTCAGTGATCACTGGAGTTTTGAGCCTCCTTATGGACGTCCTTCGAGCCAGACAATCACATCATCTAATGCTACACTTACGTATTTTACTGTGAAACTAGGAAATTCAATATTAAATCATCACTTAATTAACGTATTTAAAATACAGTTAATGTTATGGACCATAAGTCCTATTGGAGTCAGATTTTGCGAGTTGATGATGTAACATCATCTCATTACTTCATCATTTAGCTATGTAAATAGATCTTTACATCAGCGATAGGTTTAGGACTTTGGTGCCATCACGTCAGTGTTAATCTAAAACGCCAACTAATTAATTATCAATATAATTTTTAAAATAAATCATTAATCCAGGAAGAGATCAGTCTGACTACACCATGCGGGATTTAATTATGCATCACCATGTCATTATTCAATCATTTTTCATTATATATTAAATATTTAAATCAATGAAGATGTTGTTCTTCATGAGTGGAGTCTGCCCAATCCTCTCTGGGAGTCAATCGTGTGGCATTATTTAATTATCTAAGAAATACTTACTGGACAATAACTGGATTTTGGTTCCATCTTATGAAAATTAAGTATGCAGGACTATACAATTATTAACTTATTTGAATGCGCAAGTAATGATGGTGTCATCCGTCCTTTGGCTGCTGTGCGATTGACACAGCAGGAGATTGGTACAGGAAGCAGTGCCCAGAGTACGAGGGACAGTGCTTTACCCCCTGATTACTGATCATGTAATAGTAGATTATTAACAATCGAATGATTACACGATTTAAAAAACTTTATTATTTCGCAACATCAGTTTTTGAGAGGTTGCAAAGGAACTGACCCATGAAGGACACACTCACCACCGATTTTTAAAAATGGAATAACTGAATAATCTCATGATCAGGGAATCTCATCTAATGAACTCTGTCGGGCTGATAACAAGACACACCACCAACAATATATAACTCTAAATAACCATATGAGATTGCGGGATACAGGACTTAATAGAGAAATATCAATTGAGGAGTCCAAACTGACTGAAAGAAACATAAGACAGTCAACTGCAAATCTAAACAACTCCGAGAAACCATGTGATTAAGCTCCTCTAAAGGTAAGAAAATGAAGGGGAGTTTATTTTATTTTCATTACAGAGAAGAGGGTTATGGCAGAGGCGGTTAATTGTCTTTTTACTTTTTCGAAATTAGAAAACTGGATCATAGAAAACAGGTTTAAATACTCAACCATGTAAATGAATGGCATAATAATTCTTTCGTTTCCTTGCTTATGTCACTATAGGCATGTTTTAACTTCAGAGACTGGTAAATATGTATAACTCAAAAAAAAACCAAACAAAAACAAACAAACAAAAGAAAACAAACAAACAAACAAACAAAAAAAAAAAACAAAAAAAGGAGACCTGCTTTGTTTTGGTGAGAAAAATCAGTCAGACTGGAAGTTTGTTCATGGGTGGGTATGCTACTTTCACCATGTGTGAGGGGCACTAGAATGTGACAGAATGTTGGATCATAAAAGTTGCCTGGCAACCCTGCTTGCATTCTGTACCCTGGTATCATGGGCCAAGGACCAGAAAGCAGTATCAAGTGATAGAGTTATCATGGGACATTACAGTCTCCCAAGAGAACTATCTCCTAAAACTTTTAATGAGATCATTTGACTCACCTAAGCAAGTCATAGCCAAACCTCTGGAAGTTTGCCTACAGCTTGTACTGGTTACCGAATTCAAGATTACCTAATTATCGGAGAACAGAGTCTGTGGAGAAACAGTTCAAAGGCTTCTGTTTATGAATGCTCTCTCTCCTAAGAAGTAAAACTATGGAAAAAAAGATAACAAGACTCACAATTATTCATCAAGAGGTGAGTTTTCCATTGTTAAATTCCTTCAGAAAGGTGATAATCAATTTGTTAGAGGAGACTTAGGGATTACTGGATTGCAGTCCATCTCCTTTGAGGCAGTCTTCCAAATCTAAATATGTGATATCTTCTAAAACCCTGCATATCCAATGACATTTCAGCATTTCAATCAATTATTACTCAACTCTTTGATTTAAAAAATGGATGAATCTAGGAGTTTCAGACAATCACGAGGGAGTCAAGTGAGAGTCAATTGTGTCGAGTATGGCAGACCATTTCATCCTCAGATAATGTTGTTACTTGATAATTAAATAGGACATTAGATAATCCGTGATCAGTGGAATGTGGATCCACGGTGTGGGAGTCATTCATTATAGACCATCTAAAAATTAGTTATGGAGTTAAAATATTGAAATTAATCGCCATAGCTCGTTCACAAGTCTGGTTTGGATCCACCTTAGGGGAGTGGATGATGTTACATAAACTCATTATTTGATTATTTAATGATATAAAACAATGATTATATCATCCACGACTCTTGGAATTTGGTGCCACAGATCATCTAATTACATAATTAAAGTATTGAAATTGACAATTCGTGTTAATACCCAAGATAATGTAAATATTTGTATAGTTAAGTAAATCAAAAATCCTCCATTCCATGAAGAGACCTGTAAAGCTCCCTCTTGTGGAGTTAATGTGCAATATCATCCCATTTTAGGATTCATGGTTTCAATTGATGATGATGATGATATCCTTCATGACTGCAGTCTGGCCATGCTTCCCTGCCAGTTAAATGCTACATCACCTCCTTATTGTGACAGGTAACTATTACTGACTTATTTAATTCTTTAAATTATTTAAACGACAGACAATGCCATCACCGATTAGGACCAGGAGCTAATATCTGTCAGGGACAAGGTTATTAAAGTTGGAGACATGGGCAGAGCATTTTCTGAGGGATGTATGCATATCCCAGAGCACTGGAAATGCTGGATGATTGAGTCCAGAATATTGCATGGTGCCCTCCGACAAGTACAAGGGCTTCACCAAGGCTGGCTTGGTGGTCTGGGTTTTGACTACCTGCTCTTCCTCCACATCTTCACATCGGTTGTGATCTACGATGAGAAGAAGTCGTGGCACAAGGAGGTCGGCACCATCACTGAGACCTAGCAAGAGGATGACGACCCAGAACACGGAAGATAATCTACCTCTCAGCTATGACGGCGATGCCCCTGCTGCAGCCATCATTTCAGCTGATAGCAGCATCTTGGCTACTACTGCTAAGCCAGGAATGGGCCCATTATCTCAGGCCCTGCCACACCACAACAGATATTCAGTCCTTGGTGATGATGTCAGGCCAACAGAATTCATCAGGCAAGACAGTATGATTAACTTATGGAATTTTAAAAACCCGTGAGGACAGCCTACTTTTTCATATCTGGCAAGTCTGCCCTAGAATTGATGATACAAAAATGGTCAACGACTTACTTATTTAAAGATGTAATCATTAAATGGTTTCATCATATAATCTGTGAATCCTGAGGTTTGGTGCCACCTTGTGTGACTCAAGTCTGACAGACGATCTAACTATATGATTATTTCATTATTCAAATCTGTCTTTTTCTACTCCAGGAAGAGTGGAGTCTGGATCTAACTTGTTGGTGTTAATTGTCTCTTGTGATTTCATTGTATATTTAATTATTTATTTAATTCAATGTTGGTATCATTTTGTTATCGCTCTAGGGGTGAATTTTGAGAAATTATCTCTTCATTCATTCATTCATTTTTTTGTCCAAATATATGATTAAGAACTCAGTGGCTCTTCAGTATTGAGCAATCTTTCAGCTTTCACGTATAAAACACTCTCTGCTTGTTTAATGTTTATTCATTTAATGAAGAATATCCGTCATTATGTACTCAGTGATCACTGGAGTTTTGAGCCTCCTTATGGACGTCCATCGAGCCAGACCATCACATCATCTAATGCTACACTTACGTATTTTACTGTGAAACTAGGAAATTAAATATTAAATCATCACTTAATTAACGTATTTAAAATACAATTAATGTTATGGACCATAAGTCCTATTGGAGTCAGATTTTGCGAGTTGATGATGTAACATCATCTCATTACTTCATCATTTAGCTCTGTAAATAGATCTTTACATCAGCGATAGGTTTAGGACTTTGGTGCCATCACTTCATTGTTAATCTAAAACGCCAACTAATTAATTATCAATATAATTTTTAAAATAAATCATTAATCCAGGAAGAGATCAGTCTGACTACACCATGCGGGATTTAATTATGCATCACCATGTCATTATTCAATCATTTTTCATTATATATTAAATATTTAAATCAATGAAGATATTGTTCTTCATGAGTGGAGTCTGGCCAATCCTCTCTGGTAGTCAATCGTATGGCATTATTTAATTATGTAAGAAATACTTACTTGACAATAACTGGATTTTAGTTCCATCTTATGAAAATTAAGTATGCAGGACTATACAATTATTAACTTATTTGAATGCGCAAGTAATGATGGTGTCATCCGTCCTTTGGCTGCTGTGCGATTGACACAGCAGGAGATTGGTACAGGAAGCAGTGCCCAGAGTACGAGGGACAGTGCTTTATCCCCTGATTACTGATCATGTAATAGTAGATTATTAACAATCGAATGATTACACGATTTAAAAACTTTATTATTTCGCAACATCAGTTTTTGAGAGGTTGCAAAGGAACTGACCCATGAAGGACACACTCACCACCGATTTTTAAAAATGGAATAACTGAATAATCTCATGATCAGGGAATCTCATCTAATGAACTCTGTCGGGCTGATAACAAGACACACCACCAACAATATATAACTCTAAATAACCATATGAGATTGCGGGATACAGGACTTAATAGAGAAATATCAATTGAGGAGTCCAAACTGACTGAAAGAAACATAAGACAGTCAACTGCAAATCTAAACAACTCCGAGAAACCATGTGATTAAGCTCCTCTAAAGGTAAGAAAATGAAGGGGAGTTTATTTTATTTTCATTACAGAGAAGAGGGTTATGGCAGAGGCGGTTAATTGTCTTTTTACTTTTTCGAAATTAGAAAACTGGATCATAGAAAACAGGTTTAAATACTCAACCATGTAAATGAATGGCATAATAATTCTTTCGTTTCCTTGCTTATGTCACTATAGGCATGTTTTAACTTCAGAGACTGGTAAATATGTATAACTCAAAAAAAACCAAACAAAAACAAACAAACAAAAGAAAACAAACAAACAAACAAACAAAAAAAACAAAAAAAGGAGACCTGCTTTGTTTTGGTGAGAAAAATCAGTCAGACTGGAAGTTTGTTCATGGGTGGGTATGCTACTTTCACCATGTGTGAGGGGCACTAGAATGTGACAGAATGTTGGATCATAAAAGTTGCCTGGCAACCCTGCTTGCATTCTGTACCCTGGTATCATGGGCCAAGGACCAGAAAGCAGTATCAAGTGATAGAGTTATCATGGGACATTACAGTCTCCCAAGAGAACTATCTCCTAAAACTTTTAATGAGATCATTTGACTCACCTAAGCAAGTCATAGCCAAACCTCTGGAAGTTTGCCTACAGCTTGTACTGGTTACCGAATTCAAGATTACCTAATTATCGGAGAACAGAGTCTGTGGAGAAACAGTTCAAAGGCTTCTGTTTATGAATGCTCTCTCTCCTAAGAAGTAAAACTATGGAAAAAAAGATAACAAGACTCACAATTATTCATCAAGAGGTGAGTTTTCCATTGTTAAATTCCTTCAGAAAGGTGATAATCAATTTGTTAGAGGAGACTTAGGGATTACTGGATTGCAGTCCATCTCCTTTGAGGCAGTCTTCCAAATCTAAATATGTGATATCTTCTAAAACCCTGCATATCCAATGACATTTCAGCATTTCAATCAATTATTACTCAACTCTTTGATTTAAAAAATGGATGAATCTGGGAGTTTCAGACAATCACGAGGGAGTCAAGTGAGAGTCAATTGTGTCGAGTATGGCAGACCATTTCATCCTCAGATAATGTTGTTACTTGATAATTAAATAGGACATTAGATAATCCGTGATCAGTGGAATGTGGATCCACGGTGTGGGAGTCATTCATTATAGACCATCTAAAAATTAGTTATGGAGTTAAAATATTGAAATTAATCGCCATAGCTCGTTCACAAGTCTGGTTTGGATCCACCTTAGGGGAGTGGATGATGTTACATAAACTCATTATTTGATTATTTAATGATATAAAACAATGATTATATCATCCACGACTCTTGGAATTTGGTGCCACAGATCATCTAATTACATAATTAAAGTATTGAAATTGACAATTCGTGTTAATACCCAAGATAATGTAAATATTTGTATAGTTAAGTAAATCAAAAATCCTCCATTCCATGAAGAGACCTGTAAAGCTCCCTCTTGTGGAGTTAATGTGCAATATCATCCCATTTTAGGATTCATGGTTTCAATTGATGATGATGATATCCTTCATGACTGCAGTCTGGCCATGCTTCCCTGCCAGTTAAATGCTACATCACCTCCTTATTGTGACAGGTAACTATTACTGACTTATTTAATTCTTTAAATTATTTAAACGACAGACAATGCCATCACCGATTAGGATCAGGAGCTAATATCTGTCAGGGACAAGGTTATTAAAGTTGGAGACATGGGCAGAGCATTTTCTGAGGGATGTATGCATATCCCAGAGCACTGGAAATGCTGGATGATTGAGTCCAGAATATTGCATGGTGCCCTCCGACAAGTACAAGGGCTTCACCAAGGCTGGCTTGGTGGTCTGGGTTTTGACTACCTGCTCTTCCTCCACATCTTCACATCGGTTGTGATCTACGATGAGAAGAAGTCGTGGCACAAGGAGGTCGGCACCATCACTGAGACCTAGCAAGAGGATGACGACCCAGAACACGGAAGATAATCTACCTCTCAGCTATGACGGCGATGCCCCTGCTGCAGCCATCATTTCAGCTGATAGCAGCATCTTGGCTACTACTGCTAAGCCAGGAATGGGCCCATTATCTCAGGCCCTGCCACACCACAACAGATATTCAGTCCTTGGTGATGATGTCAGGCCAACAGAATTCATCAGGCAAGACAGTATGATTAACTTATGGAATTTTAAAAACCCGTGAGGACAGCCTACTTTTTCATATCTGGCAAGTCTGCCCTAGAATTGATGATACAAAAATGGTCAACGACTTACTTATTTAAAGATGTAATCATTAAATGGTTTCATCATATAATCTGTGAATCCTGAAGCGTGGTGCCACCTTGTGTGACTCAAGTCTGACAGACGATCTAACTATATGATTATTTCATTATTCAAATCTGTCTTTTTCTACTCCAGGAAGAGTGGAGTCTGGATCTAACTTGTTGGTGTTAATTGTCTCTTGTGATTTCATTGTATATTTAATTATTTATTTAATTCAATGTTGGTATCATTTTGTTATCTCTCTAGGGGTGAATTTTGAGAAATTATCTCTTCATTCATTCATTCATTTTTTTGTCCAAATATATGATTAAGAACTCAGTGGCTCTTCAGTATTGAACAATCTTTCAGCTTTCACTCTCTGCTTGTTTAATGTTTATTCATTTAATGAAGAATATCTGTCATTATGTACTCAGTGATCACTGGAGTTTTGAGCCTCCTTATGGACGTCCATCGAGCCAAACCATCACATTATCTAATGCTACACTTACGTATTTTACTGTGAAACTGGGAAATTCAATATTAAATCATCACTTAATTAACGTATTTAAAATACAGTTAATGTTATGGACCATAAGTCCTATTGGAGTCAGATTTTGCGAGTTGATGATGTAACATCATCTCATTACTTCATCATTTAGCTATGTAAATAGATCTTTACATCAGCGATAGGTTTAGGACTTTGGTGCCATCACGTCAGTGTTAATCTAAAACGCCAACTAATTAATTATCAATATAATTTTTAAAATAAATCATTAATCCAGGAAGAGATCAGTCTGACTACACCATGCGGGATTTAATTATGCATCACCATGTCATTATTCAATCATTTTTCATTATATATTAAATATTTAAATCAATGAAGATATTGTTCTTCATGAGTGGAGTCTGCCCAATCCTCTCTGGGAGTCAATCGTGTGGCATTATTTAATTATCTAAGAAATACTTACTTGACAATAACTGGATTTTGGTTCCATCTTATGAAAATTAAGTATGCAGGACTATACAATTATTAACTTATTTGATTGCGCAAATAATGATGGTGTCATCCGTCCTTTGGCTGCTGTGCGATTGACACAGCAGGAGATTGGTACAGGAAGCAGTGCCCAGAGTACGAGGGACAGTGCTTTATCCCCTGATTACTGATCATGTAATAGTAGATTATTAACAATCGAATGATTACACGATTTAAAAAACTTTATTATTTCGCAACATCAGTTTTTGAGAGGTTGCAAAGGAACTGACCCATGAAGGACACACTCACCACCGATTTTTAAAAATGGAATAACTGAATAATCTCATGATCAGGGAATCTCATCTAATGAACTCTGTCGGGCTGATAACAAGACACACCACCAACAATATATAACTCTAAATAACCATATGAGATTGCGGGATACAGGACTTAATAGAGAAATATCAATTGAGGAGTCCAAACTGACTGAAAGAAACATAAGACAGTCAACTGCAAATCTAAACAACTCCGAGAAACCATGTGATTAAGCTCCTCTAAAGGTAAGAAAATGAAGGGGAGTTTATTTTATTTTCATTACAGAGAAGAGGGTTATGGCAGAGGCGGTTAATTGTCTTTTTACTTTTTCGAAATTAGAAAACTGGATCATAGAAAACAGGTTTAAATACTCAACCATGTAAATGAATGGCATAATAATTCTTTCGTTTCCTTGCTTATGTCACTATAGGCATGTTTTAACTTCAGAGACTGGTAAATATGTATAACTCAAAAAAAACCAAACAAAAACAAACAAACAAAAGAAAACAAACAAACAAACAAACAAAAAAAAACAAAAAAAGGAGACCTGCTTTGTTTTGGTGAGAAAAATCAGTCAGACTGGAAGTTTGTTCATGGGTGGGTATGCTACTTTCACCATGTGTGAGGGGCACTAGAATGTGACAGAATGTTGGATCATAAAAGTTGCCTGGCAACCCTGCTTGCATTCTGTACCCTGGTATCATGGGCCAAGGACCAGAAAGCAGTATCAAGTGATAGAGTTATCATGGGACATTACAGTCTCCCAAGAGAACTATCTCCTAAAACTTTTAATGAGATCATTTGACTCACCTAAGCAAGTCATAGCCAAACCTCTGGAAGTTTGCCTACAGCTTGTACTGGTTACCGAATTCAAGATTACCTAATTATCGGAGAACAGAGTCTGTGGAGAAACAGTTCAAAGGCTTCTGTTTATGAATGCTCTCTCTCCTAAGAAGTAAAACTATGGAAAAAAAGATAACAAGACTCACAATTATTCATCAAGAGGTGAGTTTTCCATTGTTAAATTCCTTCAGAAAGGTGATAATCAATTTGTTAGAGGAGACTTAGGGATTACTGGATTGCAGTCCATCTCCTTTGAGGCAGTCTTCCAAATCTAAATATGTGATATCTTCTAAAACCCTGCATATCCAATGACATTTCAGCATTTCAATCAATTATTACTCAACTCTTTGATTTAAAAAATGGATGAATCTGGGAGTTTCAGACAATCACGAGGGAGTCAAGTGAGAGTCAATTGTGTCGAGTATGGCAGACCATTTCATCCTCAGATAATGTTGTTACTTGATAATTAAATAGGACATTAGATAATCCGTGATCAGTGGAATGTGGATCCACGGTGTGGGAGTCATTCATTATAGACCATCTAAAAATTAGTTATGGAGTTAAAATATTGAAATTAATCGCCATAGCTCGTTCACAAGTCTGGTTTGGATCCACCTTAGGGGAGTGGATGATGTTACATAAACTCATTATTTGATTATTTAATGATATAAAACAATGATTATATCATCCACGACTCTTGGAATTTGGTGCCACAGATCATCTAATTACATAATTAAAGTATTGAAATTGACAATTCGTGTTAATACCCAAGATAATGTAAATATTTGTATAGTTAAGTAAATCAAAAATCCTCCATTCCATGAAGAGACCTGTAAAGCTCCCTCTTGTGGAGTTAATGTGCAATATCATCCCATTTTAGGATTCATGGTTTCAATTGATGATGATGATATCCTTCATGACTGCAGTCTGGCCATGCTTCCCTGCCAGTTAAATGCTACATCACCTCCTTATTGTGACAGGTAACTATTACTGACTTATTTAATTCTTTAAATTATTTAAACGACAGACAATGCCATCACCGATTAGGATCAGGAGCTAATATCTGTCAGGGACAAGGTTATTAAAGTTGGAGACATGGGCAGAGCATTTTCTGAGGGATGTATGCATATCCCAGAGCACTGGAAATGCTGGATGATTGAGTCCAGAATATTGCATGGTGCCCTCCGACAAGTACAAGGGCTTCACCAAGGCTGGCTTGGTGGTCTGGGTTTTGACTACCTGCTCTTCCTCCACATCTTCACATCGGTTGTGATCTACGATGAGAAGAAGTCGTGGCACAAGGAGGTCGGCACCATCACTGAGACCTAGCAAGAGGATGACGACCCAGAACACGGAAGATAATCTACCTCTCAGCTATGACGGCGATGCCCCTGCTGCAGCCATCATTTCAGCTGATAGCAGCATCTTGGCTACTACTGCTAAGCCAGGAATGGGCCCATTATCTCAGGCCCTGCCACACCACAACAGATATTCAGTCCTTGGTGATGATGTCAGGCCAACAGAATTCATCAGGCAAGACAGTATGATTAACTTATGGAATTTTAAAAACCCGTGAGGACAGCCTACTTTTTCATATCTGGCAAGTCTGCCCTAGAATTGATGATACAAAAATGGTCAACGACTTACTTATTTAAAGATGTAATCATTAAATGGTTTCATCATATAATCTGTGAATCCTGAAGCGTGGTGCCACCTTGTGTGACTCAAGTCTGACAGACGATCTAACTATATGATTATTTCATTATTCAAATCTGTCTTTTTCTACTCCAGGAAGAGTGGAGTCTGGATCTAACTTGTTGGTGTTAATTGTCTCTTGTGATTTCATTGTATATTTAATTATTTATTTAATTCAATGTTGGTATCATTTTGTTATCTCTCTAGGGGTGAATTTTGAGAAATTATCTCTTCATTCATTCATTCATTTTTTTGTCCAAATATATGATTAAGAACTCAGTGGCTCTTCAGTATTGAACAATCTTTCAGCTTTCACTCTCTGCTTGTTTAATGTTTATTCATTTAATGAAGAATATCTGTCATTATGTACTCAGTGATCACTGGAGTTTTGAGCCTCCTTATGGACGTCCATCGAGCCAAACCATCACATTATCTAATGCTACACTTACGTATTTTACTGTGAAACTGGGAAATTCAATATTAAATCATCACTTAATTAACGTATTTAAAATACAGTTAATGTTATGGACCATAAGTCCTATTGGAGTCAGATTTTGCGAGTTGATGATGTAACATCATCTCATTACTTCATCATTTAGCTATGTAAATAGATCTTTACATCAGCGATAGGTTTAGGACTTTGGTGCCATCACGTCAGTGTTAATCTAAAACGCCAACTAATTAATTATCAATATAATTTTTAAAATAAATCATTAATCCAGGAAGAGATCAGTCTGACTACACCATGCGGGATTTAATTATGCATCACCATGTCATTATTCAATCATTTTTCATTATATATTAAATATTTAAATCAATGAAGATATTGTTCTTCATGAGTGGAGTCTGCCCAATCCTCTCTGGGAGTCAATCGTGTGGCATTATTTAATTATCTAAGAAATACTTACTTGACAATAACTGGATTTTGGTTCCATCTTATGAAAATTAAGTATGCAGGACTATACAATTATTAACTTATTTGATTGCGCAAATAATGATGGTGTCATCCGTCCTTTGGCTGCTGTGCGATTGACACAGCAGGAGATTGGTACAGGAAGCAGTGCCCAGAGTACGAGGGACAGTGCTTTATCCCCTGATTACTGATCATGTAATAGTAGATTATTAACAATCGAATGATTACACGATTTAAAAAACTTTATTATTTCGCAACATCAGTTTTTGAGAGGTTGCAAAGGAACTGACCCATGAAGGACACACTCACCACCGATTTTTAAAAATGGAATAACTGAATAATCTCATGATCAGGGAATCTCATCTAATGAACTCTGTCGGGCTGATAACAAGACACACCACCAACAATATATAACTCTAAATAACCATATGAGATTGCGGGATACAGGACTTAATAGAGAAATATCAATTGAGGAGTCCAAACTGACTGAAAGAAACATAAGACAGTCAACTGCAAATCTAAACAACTCCGAGAAACCATGTGATTAAGCTCCTCTAAAGGTAAGAAAATGAAGGGGAGTTTATTTTATTTTCATTACAGAGAAGAGGGTTATGGCAGAGGCGGTTAATTGTCTTTTTACTTTTTCGAAATTAGAAAACTGGATCATAGAAAACAGGTTTAAATACTCAACCATGTAAATGAATGGCATAATAATTCTTTCGTTTCCTTGCTTATGTCACTATAGGCATGTTTTAACTTCAGAGACTGGTAAATATGTATAACTCAAAAAAAACCAAACAAAAACAAACAAACAAAAGAAAACAAACAAACAAACAAACAAACAAAAAAAACAAAAAAAGGAGACCTGCTTTGTTTTGGTGAGAAAAATCAGTCAGACTGGAAGTTTGTTCATGGGTGGGTATGCTACTTTCACCATGTGTGAGGGGCACTAGAATGTGACAGAATGTTGGATCATAAAAGTTGCCTGGCAACCCTGCTTGCATTCTGTACCCTGGTATCATGGGCCAAGGACCAGAAAGCAGTATCAAGTGATAGAGTTATCATGGGACATTACAGTCTCCCAAGAGAACTATCTCCTAAAACTTTTAATGAGATCATTTGACTCACCTAAGCAAGTCATAGCCAAACCTCTGGAAGTTTGCCTACAGCTTGTACTGGTTACCGAATTCAAGATTACCTAATTATCGGAGAACAGAGTCTGTGGAGAAACAGTTCAAAGGCTTCTGTTTATGAATGCTCTCTCTCCTAAGAAGTAAAACTATGGAAAAAAAGATAACAAGACTCACAATTATTCATCAAGAGGTGAGTTTTCCATTGTTAAATTCCTTCAGAAAGGTGATAATCAATTTGTTAGAGGAGACTTAGGGATTACTGGATTGCAGTCCATCTCCTTTGAGGCAGTCTTCCAAATCTAAATATGTGATATCTTCTAAAACCCTGCATATCCAATGACATTTCAGCATTTCAATCAATTATTACTCAACTCTTTGATTTAAAAAATGGATGAATCTGGGAGTTTCAGACAATCACGAGGGAGTCAAGTGAGAGTCAATTGTGTCGAGTATGGCAGACCATTTCATCCTCAGATAATGTTGTTACTTGATAATTAAATAGGACATTAGATAATCCGTGATCAGTGGAATGTGGATCCACGGTGTGGGAGTCATTCATTATAGACCATCTAAAAATTAGTTATGGAGTTAAAATATTGAAATTAATCGCCATAGCTCGTTCACAAGTCTGGTTTGGATCCACCTTAGGGGAGTGGATGATGTTACATAAACTCATTATTTGATTATTTAATGATATAAAACAATGATTATATCATCCACGACTCTTGGAATTTGGTGCCACATTTCATCTAATTACATAATTAACGTATTGAAATTGACAATTCGTGTTAATACCCAAGATAATGTAAATATTTGTATAGTTAAGTAAACCAAAAATCCTCCATTCCATGAAGAGACCTGTAAAGCTCCCTCTTGTGGAGTTAATGTGCAATATCATCCCATTTTAGGATTCATGGTTTCAATTGATGATGATGATATCCTTCATGACTGCAGTCTGGCCATGCTTCCCTGCCAGTTAAATGCTACATCACCTCCTTATTGTGACAGGTAACTATTACTGACTTATTTAATTCTTTAAATTATTTAAACGACAGACAATGCCATCACCGATTAGGATCAGGAGCTAATATCTGTCAGGGACAAGGTTATTAAAGTTGGAGACATGGGCAGAGCATTTTCTGAGGGTTGTATGCATATCCCAGAGCACTGGAAATGCTGGATGATTGAGTCCAGAATATTGCATGGTGCCCTCCGACAAGTACAAGGGCTTCACCAAGGCTGGCTTGGTGGTCTGGGTTTTGACTACCTGCTCTTCCTCCACATCTTCACATCGGTTGTGATCTACGATGAGAAGAAGTCGTGGCACAAGGAGGTCGGCACCATCACTGAGACCTAGCAAGAGGATGACGACCCAGAACACGGAAGATAATCTACCTCTCAGCTATGACGGCGATGCCCCTGCTGCAGCCATCATTTCAGCTGATAGCAGCATCTTGGCTACTACTGCTAAGCCAGGAATGGGCCCATTATCTCAGGCCCTGCCACACCACAACAGATATTCAGTCCTTGGTGATGATGTCAGGCCAACAGAATTCATCAGGCAAGACAGTATGATTAACTTATGGAATTTTAAAAACCCGTGAGGACAGCCTACTTTTTCATATCTGGCAAGTCTGCCCTAGAATTGATGATACAAAAATGGTCAACGACTTACTTATTTAAAGATGTAATCATTAAATGGTTTCATCATATAATCTGTGAATCCTGAAGCGTGGTGCCACCTTGTGTGACTCAAGTCTGACAGACGATCTAACTATATGATTATTTCATTATTCAAATCTGTCTTTTTCTACTCCAGGAAGAGTGGAGTCTGGATCTAACTTGTTGGTGTTAATTGTCTCTTGTGATTTCATTGTATATTTAATTATTTATTTAATTCAATGTTGGTATCATTTTGTTATCTCTCTAGGGGTGAATTTTGAGAAATTATCTCTTCATTCATTCATTCATTTTTTTGTCCAAATATATGATTAAGAACTCAGTGGCTCTTCAGTATTGAACAATCTTTCAGCTTTCACTCTCTGCTTGTTTAATGTTTATTCATTTAATGAAGAATATCTGTCATTATGTACTCAGTGATCACTGGAGTTTTGAGCCTCCTTATGGACGTCCATCGAGCCAAACCATCACATTATCTAATGCTACACTTACGTATTTTACTGTGAAACTGGGAAATTCAATATTAAATCATCACTTAATTAACGTATTTAAAATACAGTTAATGTTATGGACCATAAGTCCTATTGGAGTCAGATTTTGCGAGTTGATGATGTAACATCATCTCATTACTTCATCATTTAGCTATGTAAATAGATCTTTACATCAGCGATAGGTTTAGGACTTTGGTGCCATCACGTCAGTGTTAATCTAAAACGCCAACTAATTAATTATCAATATAATTTTTAAAATAAATCATTAATCCAGGAAGAGATCAGTCTGACTACACCATGCGGGATTTAATTATGCATCACCATGTCATTATTCAATCATTTTTCATTATATATTAAATATTTAAATCAATGAAGATATTGTTCTTCATGAGTGGAGTCTGCCCAATCCTCTCTGGGAGTCAATCGTGTGGCATTATTTAATTATCTAAGAAATACTTACTTGACAATAACTGGATTTTGGTTCCATCTTATGAAAATTAAGTATGCAGGACTATACAATTATTAACTTATTTGATTGCGCAAATAATGATGGTGTCATCCGTCCTTTGGCTGCTGTGCGATTGACACAGCAGGAGATTGGTACAGGAAGCAGTGCCCAGAGTACGAGGGACAGTGCTTTATCCCCTGATTACTGATCATGTAATAGTAGATTATTAACAATCGAATGATTACACGATTTAAAAAACTTTATTATTTCGCAACATCAGTTTTTGAGAGGTTGCAAAGGAACTGACCCATGAAGGACACACTCACCACCGATTTTTAAAAATGGAATAACTGAATAATCTCATGATCAGGGAATCTCATCTAATGAACTCTGTCGGGCTGATAACAAGACACACCACCAACAATATATAACTCTAAATAACCATATGAGATTGCGGGATACAGGACTTAATAGAGAAATATCAATTGAGGAGTCCAAACTGACTGAAAGAAACATAAGACAGTCAACTGCAAATCTAAACAACTCCGAGAAACCATGTGATTAAGCTCCTCTAAAGGTAAGAAAATGAAGGGGAGTTTATTTTATTTTCATTACAGAGAAGAGGGTTATGGCAGAGGCGGTTAATTGTCTTTTTACTTTTTCGAAATTAGAAAACTGGATCATAGAAAACAGGTTTAAATACTCAACCATGTAAATGAATGGCATAATAATTCTTTCGTTTCCTTGCTTATGTCACTATAGGCATGTTTTAACTTCAGAGACTGGTAAATATGTATAACTCAAAAAAAACCAAACAAAAACAAACAAACAAAAGAAAACAAACAAACAAACAAAAAAAAAAACAAAAAAAGGAGACCTGCTTTGTTTTGGTGAGAAAAATCAGTCAGACTGGAAGTTTAGTTCATGGGTGGGTATGCTACTTTCACCATGTGGGAGGGGCACTAGAATGTGACAGAATGTTGGATCATAAAAGTTGCCTGGCAACCCTGCTTGCATTCTGTACCCTGGTATCATGGGCCAAGCACCAGAAAGCAGTATCAAGTGACAGAGTTATCATGGGACATCATAGTCTCCCAAGAGAACTATCTCCTAAAACTTTTAATGAGATCATTTGATTCACCTAAGTAAGTCATAGCCAAACCTCTGGAAGTTTGCCTACAGCTTGTACTGGTTACCGAATTCAAGATTACCTAATTATCGGAGAACAGAGTCTGTGGAGAAACAGTTCAAAGGCTTCTGTTTATGAATGCTCTCTCTCCTAAGAAGTAAAACTATGGAAAAAAAGATAACAAGACTCACAATTATTCATCAAGAGGTGAGTTTTCCGTTGTTAAATTCCTTCAGAAAGGAGATAATCAATTTGTTAGAGGAGACTTAGGGATTACTGGATTGCAGTCCATCTCCTTTGAGGCAGTCTCCCAAAACTAAATATGTGATATCTTCTAAAACCCTGCATATCCAATGACATTTCAGCATTTCAATCAATTACTGCTCAACTCTTTGATTTAAAAAATGGATGAATCTGGGAGTTTCAGACAATCACGAGGGAGTCAAGTGAGAGTCAGTTGTGTCGAGTATGGCCGACCATTTCATCCTCAGATAAAGTTGTTACTTGATTATTAAATAGGACATTAGATAATCCCTGATCAGTGGATTGTGGATCCACGGTGTGGGAGTCATTCATTATAGACCATCTAAAAATTAGTTATGGAGTTAAAATATTAAAATAATCACCATAGCTCATTCACAAGTCTGGTTTGGATCCACCTTAGGGAAGTGGATGATGTTGTATAAACTCATTATTTGATTATTTAATGATATAAAACAATGATTATATCATCCACAACACCTGGAATTTGGTGCCACAGATCATCTAATTACATAATTAAAGTATTGAAATTGACAATTCGTGTTAATACCCAAGATAATGTAAATATTTGTATAGTTAAGTAAACCAAAAATCCTCCATTCCATGAAGAGACCTGTAAAGCTCCCTCTTGTGGAGTTAATGTGCAATATCATCCCATTTTAGGATTCATGGTTTCAATTGATGATGATGATATCCTTCATGACTGCAGTCTGGCAATGCTTCCCTGCCAGTTAAATGCTACCTCACCTCCTTATTGTGACAGGTAACTATTACTGACTTATTTAATTCTATAAATTATTTAAACGACAGACAATGCCATCACCGATTACGATCAGGAGCTAATAAGTGTCAGGGACAAGGTTATTAAAGTTGGAGACATGGGCAGAGCATTTTCTGAGGGATGTATGCATATCAATGAGCACTCGAAATGCTGGATGAATGAGTCCAGAATATTGCATGGTGCCCTCCTACATGGACAAGTGCTTCACATAAGTACTACTCCCTTGACGATCACTGGAGTTTGGTTCCACCTTATGAAAGTTAAGTATGCAGGACTATGCCTTTATAAACTTATTTGATTGTGTAAGTAATGATGGTGTCATCGGTCATTTGGTGCTGTGCGATTGACACAGCAGGAGATCAGTATCAGAAGCAGTGCCCAGAGAGTGAGGGACACTGTGCTATCCAGTGATTCCTTATTATGTAATAGTAGAATTTTAACGATCAAATGATTACACGATTTACAAAGAACTGTATTGTTTCGCATCATCACTTTCTGACAGGTTGCAACAGAACTCACCCCTGAAGGACACAGTGTCTACTGATTTTAAATATGGAATAAATGAATAATCTCCTGATCAGGCAATCTCATCTAATGAACTCTGACGGGCTGATAACATGGCACAGCACCAAAAATAAAAAAAAATTTAAATGACCATATTAGAAAGCCGGGCACAGAACTTAATAGAGAACTATCAACTGAGGAATCCAAAATGACTAAAAGAAACATAAGACAGTGCTCAATATCCTTAGTCATCAGACAAATGCAAATCTAAACAAACCAAGAGTTCAAGTTCCCCCAAATGTAATGGAATGAGGAGGGAGTTTATTTCATTTTCAATTAAGATAAAAGGAATGTGGTAGAGGCGATTAATTGCATTGTTTCCATTCTAGATATAGAAAATTGAAGCATAGAAAACAGGTTTAAAATACTCATCAATGTACTTGGATGGCATAGTGATGAAAGCACTTATGTCACTATAGGCATGTGGTAAATTGAGAGAGTGGTAAAAAAAAAATGTATAACTCAAAAGGAAGGGCCCTGCTTTGTTTTTGTGAGAAATTCAGTGAGGCTGTAAGGGTTAGTTAATCGGTGGGTATGCTACTTTTAGCATGTGAGAGGGGCACTAGAATGTGACAGAACGTTGGATCATAAATGGTGCCTGGCAACCCTTCATGCATTCTGTATCCTGGTATCATGGGCCAAGTTCCAGAGAGCAGCTTCGAGGAAGTGTTTTCGTGGGACATTACAGCCTCCCAAGATAAGTATCTCCTAAAAATTTTGAAGACAGCATTTGATTTGCAAATATCTGTCAGGGACCAATGTTGTAGACATGGGCATTGCATTTTCGGAATTGTCTATATATCTTCCAGAGAGCTAGGGATGCTGGATGATTGAGTCCCGAAGATTGAATGGTGATGTCCGAGACGTAGAAGGAATTCACCAAGGCCAGAATGGTGGTCTGGTTTTGACTACCTGCTCTTCCTCCCCCGTCTTCACATTGGTTGCTATCTACGATGAGAAGAAGTAGTGGCACAAGGAGGTCAGTACCATCACTGAGACCTCGCAACAGGATGACTGGTTACCAAATTCAAGATTACCTAATTATCGGAGAACATAGTCTGTGGAGAAACACTTCACAGTTTTCTGTTTATGGATGCTCTCTCTCCTAAGAAGTAACACTATGCAACAAAAGATAGTAAGACTCACAATTGTCAATCGAAAGCTGAGTTTTCCATTGTTAACTTCCTTCAGGGAGGTGATAATCCATTTGTTAGAGTAGACTTAGCGATTATTGGATTTCAGTCCATCTCTTTTGAGGCAGCCGTCCAACATTAAATAGGTGATAGCTTCTAAAAACACTGCATACACAATGGCATTTAAGCATTGAAACAGTTTACTAAACTCTGTGATTAAATAAGGGATGAGCCTGGGAGTTTCACACAATCATGTGGGAGTCAGGTGAGAGACAATTGTGTCGAGTATGGCAGACCATTTCATCGTCTGATTAAGTTGTTATTTGATTATTAAAATAGGAGATTAGATAATCCATGATCAGTGGACTGTGGTTCCACGATGTGGGGAGGCAATTATTATAGACCTCCAAAATATCACATAGGTAGTGAAAATATTTAAATTAATCACGACAGCATCGTTGACGGGTCTGTTTTGGAGCCTCCTTAGGGAAGTGTATGATGTTACATGAACTCAATATCTGATTATTTAATAATATAAAACGATGCTTATATCATCCATGACACCTGGAATTTGGTGCCACAGATCATCTAATTACATGCTTAACGCAATTAAATTGACAATTCATGTTAACACCTAAGATAATGTAAATATGTGTATAGCTATGTAAAACAAAAATCCTCCATTCCATGAAGAGACCTGCAAAGCTCCCTCTTGTGGCGTTAATGTGCAATATCATCACTTTTTACGATTCATTGTTTCAATTGATGTTGATGACATGCTTCATGAATGGAGTCTGGCCATGCTTCCCTCCCAGAGAAATGCTGCATCACCTCTTTTTGTGACAGCTATTAAGGACTTATTTATTTAATTCTTTAAATTATTTAAACCACAGGCAATGCCATCACCGATTGTGATCAGGGTGCAAATTTCTGTCAGGGACAAAGTTAGGGAAGTTGTAGACATGGGCAGAGCATTTTCTGAATGATCTCTCATCTCCCAGAGTACTAGGGTTGCTGGATGATTGAGTGCAGAAGATTGCATGGTGCCCTCCGAGAAGTACAAGGACTTCACCAAGGCCGGCATGGTGGTCTGGGTGTTGACTGCCTGCTCTTCCTCCACATCTTCACATCGGACGTGATCGACGATGAGAAGACATAGTGGCACAAGGAGGTCGACACCATCACCGAGACTTCGCAAGAGGATGACGACCCAGAACACGGAAGGACATCTCTCTTTCATCTATGCTGGTGATGCCCCTGCTGCAGCCATCTTTTCAGCTGATATCAACATTTTGGCTAATACTGCTAGGCCAGGAATGGGACCACTATCTCAGGTCCTGCTGCACCACAGCAGAGATCCAGTCGCTGGGGATGAGGTCAGGCCAAGAGAATTCATCAGGTAAGACAGTGTGATTATCTGAGGATTAACTTATTGAATTTTAAAAATCCATGATGACAGCATTGTTTCTCTTATCTGGCAAGTCTGCCCAGGAATTGATAATACGAAAAGGTCAATGACTTACATATGTAAATATGTAAGTATTAAATTGTTTCATCATGTAATCTGTGAACCCTGAAGCTTGGTGCCACCTTGTGTGACTCAAGTGTGACAGATGATCTAAATATCTGATCGTTTCATTATTAAAATCTGTCTTATTCTACTCAAGGGAGAGTGGAGTCTGGATCCACGTTGTTGGTGTTAAAGTGTCTCTTGTGATTGCATTATTTATTTATTTATTTATTCATTCATTCATTTAAATCAATGTTGATATCATTTCGTTATCTCTCTAGGGGTGAATCATGAGAAATTATCTCTTTATTCCTTCATTTTATTGTTCAAATCGATGATTAAGAACTAAATGACCTTCAGTATTGAGCAGTCATTTAGGCTCCACGTACAAAACACCGTCCACTAGTTTAATGTTTTTTCATTAATTATGAAAATCTGTCATTATGCATTCAGCAGTCACTGGCGTTTCGAGCCTCCTTATGGGAGTCCATCGTGCCAGGCCACCATATCATCTAATACTACAATTACTTTTTCAACTGTTAAACTAGGAAATGTAAATAATAATTCATTATTTAATTAACATATTTAACATACAGGTAATTTTATGGACCATAAGTCCCTTTTGGAGTCAGATTTTGAGAGTTGCTCATGTAACATCATTTCATTACTTCCTCATTTATCTAGTTAAATAGATCATTCCACCAGCGTTATTTTTAGGACTTTGGTGCCGCCTCCTCAGTGTTAATATAAAACACCAACTAAATAATTATCAATTTAATTTTTTAAACAAATCATTATTCTAGGAAGAGATCAGTCTGACTACTCCATGTGGGAGTTAAGGATGCACCACCCTGTCATTATTTAATCATTTTTTGTTATATGTTATTTATTTAAATCGATGAAGATGTTGTTCTTCGTGACTGGAGTCTGGACATTCCCCCCTGGGGGTCAATCATGTGGCATTATTTAATTATCTAAGTACTACTCCCTTGACGATCACTGGAGTTTGGTTCCACCTTGTGAGAGTTAAGTATGCAGGACTATGCCATTATAAACATATTTGATTGCGTAAGTAATGATGGCGTCATCGGTCTTTTGGCTGCTGAGCGATTGACACAGCAGGAGATCGGTATCAGAAGCAGTGCCCAGAGAGTGAGGGACACTGTGCTATCCAGTGATTCCTTATTATGTAATAGTAGAATTTTAACGATCAAATGATTACACGATTTACAAAGAACTGTATTGTTTCGCATCAGTTTCTGAGAGGTTGCAACAGAACTCACCCCTGAAGGACACAGTGTCGACTGATTTTAAATATGGAGTAAATGAATAATCTCCTGATCAGGGAATCTCATCTAATGAACTCTGACGGGCTGATAACATGGCACAGTACCAAAAAAAAAAAAAAAAAAAAAAAAAAAAAAAAACTCTAAATGACCATATTAGAATGCGGGGCACAGAACTTAATAGAGAACTATCAACTGAGGAATCCAAAATGACTAAAAGAAACATAAGACAGTGCTCAATATCCTTAGTCATCAGCCAAAATCAAATCTAAACAAACCAGGGGTTCAAGTTCCTCCAAATGTAATAGAATGAGGAGGGAGTTTATTTCATTTTCAATAAAGAGAAAAGGAATGTGGTAGAGGCGATTAATTGCATTGTTTCCATTCTAGATATAGAAAATTGAAGCATAGAAAACAGGTTTAAAATACTCATCAATGTACTTGGATGGCATAGTGATGCTTTCGTTTTCATGCTTATGTCACTATAGGCATGTGGCAACTTGAGAGATTGGTAAAAAAAAAAAAAAAAAATGTATAACTCAAAAGGAAGAGCCCTGCTTTGTTTTTGTGTGAAATTCAGTGAGGCTGTAAGGGTTAGTTAATCGGTGGGTATGCTACTTTTAGCATGTGGGAGGGGCACTAGAATGTGACAGAACATTGGATCATAAATGGTGCCTGGCAACCATTCATGCATTCTGTATCCTGGTATCATGGGCCAAGTTCCAGAGAGCAGCTTCGAGGAAGTGTTTTCGTGGGACATTACAGCCTCCCAAGATAAGTATCTCCTAAAAATTTTGAAGACAGCATTTGATTTGCAAATATCTGTCAGGGACCAATGTTGTAGACATGGGCATTGCATTTTCGGAATTGTCTATATATCTTCCAGAGAGCTAGGGATGCTGGATGATTGAGTCCCGAAGATTGAATGGTGATGTCTGAGACGTAGAAGGAATTCACCAAGGCCAGAATGGTGGTCTGGTTTTGACTACCTGCTCTTCCTCCCCGTCTTCACATTGGTTGCTATCTACGATGAGAAGAAGTAGTGGCACAAGGAGGTCAGTACCATCACTGAGACCTCGCAACAGGATGACTGGTTACCAAATTCAAGATTACCTAATTATCGGAGAACATAGTCTGTGGAGAAACACTTCACAGTTTTCTGTTTATGGATGCTCTCTCTCCTAAGAAGTAACACTATGCAACAAAAGATAGTAAGACTCACAATTGTCAATCGAAAGCTGAGTTTTCCATTGTTAACTTCCTTCAGGGAGGTGATAATCCATTTGTTAGAGTAGACTTAGCGATTATTGGATTTCAGTCCATCTCTTTTGAGGCAGCCGTCCAACATTAAATAGGTGATAGCTTCTAAAAACACTGCATACACAATGGCATTTAAGCATTGAAACAGTTTACTAAACTCTGTGATTAAATAAGGGATGAGCCTGGGAGTTTCACACAATCATGTGGGAGTCAGGTGAGAGACAATTGTGTCGAGTATGGCAGACCATTTCATCGTCTGATTAAGTTGTTATTTGATTATTAAAATAGGAGATTAGATAATCCATGATCAGTGGACTGTGGTTCCACGATGTGGGAGGCAATTATTATAGACCTCCAAAATATCACATAGGTAGTGAAAATATTTAAATTAATCACGACAGCATCGTTGACGGGTCTGTTTTGGAGCCTCCTTAGGGAAGTGTATGATGTTACATGAACTCAATATCTGATTATTTAATAATATAAAATGATGCTTATACCATCCATGACACCTGGAATTTGGTGCCACAGATCATCTAATTACATGCTTAACGCAATTAAATTGACAATTCATGTTAACACCTAAGATAATGTAAATATGTGTATAGCTATGTAAAACAAAAATCCTCCATTCCATGCAGAGACCTGCAAAGCTCCCTCTTGTGGCGGTAATGTGCAATATCATCACTTTTTACGATTCATTGTTTCAATTGATGTTGATGACATGCTTCATGAATGGAGTCTGGCCATGCTTCCCTCCCAGAGAAATGCTGCATCACCTCTTTCTGTGACAGCTATTAAGGACTTATTTATTTAATTCTTTAAATTATTTAAACCACAGGCAATGCCATCACCGATTGTGATCAGGGTGCAAATTTCTGTCAGGGACAAAGTTAGGAAAGTTGTAGACATGGGCAGAGCATTTTCTGAATGATCTCTCATCTCCCAGAGTACTAGGGTTGCTGGATGATTGAGTGCAGAAGATTGCATGGTGCCCTCCGAGAAGTACAAGGACTTCACCAAGGCCGGCATGGTGGTCTGGGTGTTGACTGCCTGCTCTTCCTCCACATCTTCACATCGGACGTGATCGACGATGAGAAGACATAGTGGCACAAGGAGGTCGACACCATCACCGAGACTTCGCAAGTGGATGACAACCCAGAACACGGAAGGACATCTCTCTTTCATCTATGCTGGTGATGCCCCTGCTGCAGCCATCTTTTCAGCTGATATCAACATTTTGGCTAATACTGCTAGGCCAGGAATGGGACCACTATCTCAGGTCCTGCTGCACCACAGCAGACTCTCCATCTTGACTCCTCCTCACTACTTCCTATTTCCTCCTTGTCTCCTAGTCCCTCCTATCTTCCTTTCCTATTGGCCAACAGTGCTTTATTATTAACCAGTATGAGAAACATATATACATAATGGCATCTCCCATCACTGGGGATGAGGTCAGGCCAAGAGAATTCATCAGGTAAGACAGTGTGATTATCTGAGGATTAACTTATTGAATTTTAAAAATCCATGATGACAGCATTGTTTCTCTTATCTGGCAAGTCTGCCCAGGAATTGATAATACGAAAAAGGTCAATGACTTACATATGTAAATATGTAAGTATTAAATTGTTTCATCATGTAATCTGTGAACCCTGAAGCTTGGTGCCACCTTGTGTGACTCAAGTGTGACAGATGATCTAAATATCTGATCGTTTCATTATTAAAATCTGTCTTATTCTACTCAAGGGAGAGTGGAGTCTGGATCCACGTTGTTGGTGTTAAAGTGTCTCTTGTGATTGCATTATTTATTTATTCATTCATTTAAATCAATGTTGATATCATTTCGTTATCTCTCTAGGGGTGAATCATGAGAAATTATCTCATTATTCCTTCATTTTATTGTTCAAATCGATGATTAAGAACTAAATGACCTTCAGTATTGAACAGTCATTTAGGCTCCACGTACAAAACACCGTCCATTAGTTTAATGTTTTTTCATTAATTATGAAAATCTGTCATTATGCATTCAGCAGTCACTGGCGTTTCGAGCCTCCTTATGGGAGTCCATCGTGCCAGGCCACCATATCATCTAATACTACAATTACTTTTTCAACTGTTAAACTAGGAAATGTAAATAATAATTCATTATTTAATTAACATATTTAACATACAGGTAATTTTATGGACCATAAGTCCCTTTTGGAGTCAGATTTTGAGAGTTGCTCATGTAACATCATTTCATTACTTCCTCATTTATCTAGTTAAATAGATCATTCCACCAGCGTTATTTTTAGGACTTTGGTGCCGCCTCCTCAGTGTTAATATAAAACACCAACTAAATAATTATCAATTTAATTTTTTAAACAAATCATTATTCTAGGAAGAGATCAGTCTGACTACTCCATGTGGGAGTTAAGGATGCACCACCCTGTCATTATTTAATCATTTTTTGTTATATGTTATTTATTTAAATCGATGAAGATGTTGTTCTTCGTGACTGGAGTCTGGACATTCCCCCCTGGGGGTCAATCATGTGGCATTATTTAATTATCTAAGTACTACTCCCTTGACGATCACTGGAGTTTGGTTCCACCTTGTGAGAGTTAAGTATGCAGGACCATGCTATTATAAACATATTTGATTGCGTAAGTAATGATGGCGTCATCGGTCTTTTGGCTGCTGAGCGATTGACACAGCAGGAGATCGGTATCAGAAGCAGTGCCCAGAGAGTGAGGGACACTGTGCTATCCAGTGATTCCTTATTATGTAATAGTAGAATTTTAACGATCAAATGATTACACGATTTACAAAGAACTGTATTGTTTCGCATCAGTTTCTGAGAGGTTGCAACAGAACTCACCCCTGAAGGACACAGTGTCGACTGATTTTAAATATGGAGTAAATGAATAATCTCCTGATCAGGGAATCTCATCTAATGAACTCTGACGGGCTGATAACATGGCACAGCACCAAAAATAAAAAAAAAAAAAAAAAAAAAAAAAAAAACTAAATGACCATATTAGAATGCGGGGCACAGAACTTAATAGAGAACTATCAACTGAGGAATCCAAAATGACTAAAAGAAACATAAGACAGTGCTCAATATCCTTAGTCATCAGCCAAAATCAAATCTAAACAAACCAGGGGTTCAAGTTCCTCCAAATGTAATAGAATGAGGAGGGAGTTTATTTCATTTTCAATAAAGAGAAAAGGAATGTGGTAGAGGCGATTAATTGCATTGTTTCCATTCTAGATATAGAAAATTGAAGCATAGAAAACAGGTTTAAAATACTCATCAATGTACTTGGATGGCATAGTGATGCTTTCGTTTTCATGCTTATGTCACTATAGGCATGTGGCAAATTGAGAGATTGGTAAAAAAAAAAAAAAAAATGTATAACTCAAAAGAAAGAGCCCTGCTTTGTTTTTGTGTGAAATTCAGTGAGGCTGTAAGGGTTAGTTAATCGGTGGGTATGCTACTTTTAGCATGTGGGAGGGGCACTAGAATGTGACAGAACGTTGGATCATAAATGGTGCCTGGCAACCCTTCATGCATTCTGTATCCTGGTATCATGGGCCAAGTTCCAGAGAGCAGCTTCGAGGAAGTGTTTTCGTGGGACATTACAGCCTCCCAAGATAAGTATCTCCTAAAAATTTTGAAGACAGCATTTGATTTGCAAATATCTGTCAGGGACCAATGTTGTAGACATGGGCATTGCATTTTCGGAATTGTCTATATATCTTCCAGAGAGCTAGGGATGCTGGATGATTGAGTCCCGAAGATTGAATGGTGATGTCCGAGACGTAGAAGGAATTCACCAAGGCCAGAATGGTGGTCTGGTTTTGACTACCTGCTCTTCCTCCCCGTCTTCACATTGGTTGCTATCTACGATGAGAAGAAGTAGTGGCACAAGGAGGTCAGTACCATCACTGAGACCTCGCAACAGGATGACTGGTTACCAAATTCAAGATTACCTAATTATCGGAGAACATAGTCTGTGGAGAAACACTTCACAGTTTTCTGTTTATGGATGCTCTCTCTCCTAAGAAGTAACACTATGCAACAAAAGATAGTAAGACTCACAATTGTCAATCGAAAGCTGAGTTTTCCATTGTTAACTTCCTTCAGGGAGGTGATAATCCATTTGTTAGAGTAGACTTAGCGACTATTGGATTTCAGTCCATCTCTTTTGAGGCAGCCGTCCAACATTAAATAGGTGATAGCTTCTAAAAACACTGCATACACAATGGCATTTAAGCATTGAAACAGTTTACTAAACTCTGTGATTAAATAAGGGATGAGCCTGGGAGTTTCACACAATCATGTGGGAGTCAGGTGAGAGACAATTGTGTCGAGTATGGCAGACCATTTCATCGTCTGATTAAGTTGTTATTTGATTATTAAAATAGGAGATTAGATAATCCATGATCAGTGGACTGTGGTTCCACGATGTGGGAGGCAATTATTATAGACCTCCAAAATATCAAATAGGTAGTGAAAATATTTAAATTAATCACGACAGCATCGTTGACGGGTCTGTTTTGGAGCCTCCTTAGGGAAGTGTATGATGTTACATGAACTCAATATCTGATTATTTAATAATATAAAACGATGCTTATATCATCCATGACACCTGGAATTTGGTGCCACAGATCATCTAATTACATGCTTAACGCAATTAAATTGACAATTCATGTTAACACCTAAGATAATGTAAATATGTGTATAGCTATGTAAAACAAAAATCCTCCATTCCATGAAGAGACCTGCAAAGCTCCCTCTTGTGGCGTTAATGTGCAATATCATCACTTTTTACGATTCATTGTTTCAATTGATGTTGATGACATGCTTCATGAATGGAGTCTGGCCATGCTTCCCTCCCAGTGAAATGCTGCATCACCTCTTTTTGTGACAGCTATTAAGGACTTATTTATTTAATTCTTTAAATTATTTAAACCACAGGCAATGCCATCACCGATTGTGATCAGGGTGCAAATTTCTGTCAGGGACAAAGTTAGGAAAGTTGTAGACATGGGCAGAGCATTTTCTGAATGATCTCTCATCTCCCAGAGTACTAGGGATGCTGGATGATTGAGTGCAGAAGATTGCATGGTGCCCTCCGAGAAGTACAAGGACTTCACCAAGGCCGGCATGGTGGTCTGGGTTTTGACTGCCTGCTCTTCCTCCACATCTTCAAATTGGACGTGATCGACGATGAGAAGACATAGCGGCACAAGGAGGTCGACACCATCACCGAGACTTCGCAAGAGGATGACGACCCAGAACACGGAAGGACATCTCTCTTTCATCTATGCTGGTGATGCCCCTGCTGCAGCCATCTTTTCAGCTGATATCAACATTTTGGCTAATACTGCTAGGCCAGGAATGGGACCACTATCTCAGGTCCTGCTGCACCACAGCAGAGATCCAGGCGCTGGGGATGAGGTCAGGCCAAGAGAATTCATCAGGTAAGACAGTGTGATTATCTGAGGATTAACTTATTGAATTTTAAAAATCCATGATGACAGCATTGTTTCTCTTATCAGGCAAGTCTGCCCAGGAATTGATAATACGAAAAAGGTCAATGACTTACATATGTAAATATGTAAGTATTAAATTGTTTCATCATGTAATCTGTGAACCCTGAAGCTTGGTGCCACCTTGTGCGACTCAAGTGTGACAGATGATCTAAATATCTGATCGTTTCATTATTAAAATCTGTCTTATTCTACTCAAGGGAGAGTGGAGTCTGGATCCACGTTGTTGGTGTTAAAGTGTCTCTTGTGATTGCATTATTTATTTATTTATTTATTTATTTATTTATTCATTTATTTATTTATTCATTTAAATCAATGTTAATGTTATTTCTTTTTCTCTCTACGGGTGAATCATGAGAAATTATCTCTTTATTCCTTCATTTTATTGTTCAAATCGATGATTAAGAACTAAATGACCTTCAGTATTGAGCAGTCATTTAGGCTCCATGTACAAAACACCATCCACTAGTTTAATGTTTTTTCATTAATTATGAAAATCTGTCATTATGCATTCAGCAGTCACTGGCGTTTCGAGCCTCCTTATGGGAGTCCATCGTGCCAGGACACCATATCATCTAATACTACAATTACTTTTTTAACTGTTAAATTAGGAAATGTAAATAATAATTCATTATTTAATTAACATATTTAACATACAGGTAATTTTATGGACCATAAGTCCCTTTTGGAGTCAGATTTTGAGAGTTGCTCATGTAACATCATTTCATTACTTCCTCATTTATCTAGTTAAATAGATCATTCCATCAGCGTTATTTTTAGGACTTTGGTGCCGCCTCGTCAGTGTTAATATAAAACACCAACTAATTAATTATCAATTTAATTTTTTAAACAAATCATTATTCTAGGAATAGATCAGTCTGACTACTCCATGAGGGAGTTAAGGATGCACCACCCTGTCATTATTTAATCATTTTTCGTTATATGTTATTTATTTAAATCGATGAAGATGTTGTTCTTCGTGACTTGAGTCTGGACATTCCCCCCTGGGAGTCAATCATGTGGCATTATTTAATTATCTGAGTACTACTCCCTTGATGATCACTGGAGTTTGGTTCCACCTTATGAAAGTTAAGTATGCAGGACTATGCCTTTATAAACTTATTTGATTGCGTAAGTAATGATGTTGTCATCAGTCATTTGGCGGCTGTGCGATTGACACAGCAGGAGATCGGTATCAGAAGCAGTGCCCAGAGAGTGAGGGACACTGTGCTATCCAGTGATTCCTTATTATGTAATAGTAGATTTATAACAATCGAATGATTACACGATTTACAAAGAACTGTATTTTTTCGCATCCTCACTTTCTGAGAGGTTGCAACAGAACTCACCCCTGAAGGACACAGTGTCCACTGATTTTAAAAATGGAGTAAATGAATAATCTCCTGATCAGGGAATCTCATCTAATGAACTCTGACGGGCTGATAACATGGCACAGCACCAAAAATATAAAAAACTCTAAATGAACATATTAGAATGCGGGGCACAGAACTTAATAGAGAACTATCAACTGAGGAATCCAAAATGACTAAAAGAAACATAAGACAGTGCTCAATATCCTTAGTCATCAGCCAAATGCAAATCTAAACAAACCAGGGGTTCAAGTTCCTCCAAATGTAATAGAATGAGGAGGGAGTTTGTTTCATTTTCAATAAAGAGAAAAGGAATGTGGTAGAGGCGATTAATTGCATTGTTTCCATTCTAGATATAGAAAATTGAAGCATAGAAAACAGGTTTAAAATACTCATCAATGTACTTGGATGGCATAGTGATGCTTTCGTTTTCATGCTTATGTCACTATAGGCATGTGGCAACTTGAGAGATTGGTAAAAAAAAAACCAAAATGTATAACTCAAAAGGAAGAGCCCTGCTTTGTTTTTGTGAGAAATTCAGTGAGGCTGTAAGGGTTAGTTAATCAGTGGGTATGCTACTTTTAGCATGTGGGAGGGGCACTAGAATGTGACAGAACGTTGGATCATAAATGGTGCCTGGGAACCCTTCATGCATTCTGTATCCTGGTATCATGGGCCAAGTGCCAGAGAGCAGCTTCGAGGAAGTGTTTTCGTGGGACATTACAGCCTCTCAAGATAAGTATCTCCTAAAAATTTTGATGACAGCATTTGATTCGCAAATATCTGTCAGGGACAAATGTTGTAGACATGGGCAGCGCATTTTCAGAATTGTCTATATATCTTCCAGACAACTAGGGATGCTGGATGATTGATTCCAGAAGATTGAATGGTGCTGTCCGAGACGTAGAAGGACTTCACCAAGGCCAGAATGGTGGTCTGGTTTTGACTACCTGCTCTTCCTCCCCGTCTTCACATTGGTTGCGATCTATGATGAGAAGAAGTAGTGGCACAAGGAGGTCAGTACCATCACTGAGACCTCGCAACAGGATGACTGGTTACCAAATTCAAGATTACCTAATTATCGGAGAACATAGTCTGTGGAGAAACACTTCAAATGCTTCTGTTTATGGATGCTCTCTCTCCTAAGAAGTAACTCTATGCAACAAAAGATAGTAAGACTCACAATTGTCAATCGAAAGCTGAGTTTTCCATTGTTAACTTCTTTCAGGGAGGTGATAATCCATTTGTTAGAGTAGACTTAGCGATTATTGGATTTCAGTCCATCTCTTTTGAGGCAGCCGTCCAACATTAAATAGGTGATAGCTTCTAAAAACACTGCATACACAATGGCATTTAAGCATTGAAACAGTTTACTAAACTCTGTGATTAAATAAGGGATGAGCCTGGGAGTTTCACACAATCATGGGGGAGTCAAGTGAGAGACAATTGTGTCGAGTATGGCAGACCATTTCATCGTCTGATTAAGTTTTTATTTGATTATTAAAATAGGAGATTAGATAATCCGTGATCAGTGGACTGTGGTTCCACGATGTGGGAGGCAATTATTATAGACCTCCAAAATATCAAATAGGTAGTGAAAATATTTAAATTAATCACGACAGCATCGTTGACGGGTCTGGTTTGGAGCCTCCTTAGGGAAGTGTATGATGTTACATGAACTCAATATCTGATTATTTAATAATATAAAACGATGCTTATATCATCCATGACACCTGGAATTTGGTGCCACAGATCATCTAATTACATGCTTAACGCAATTAAATTGACAATTCATGTTAACACCTAAGATAATGTAAATATGTGTATAGCTATGTAAAACAAAAATCCTCCATTCCATGAAGAGACCTGCAAAGCTCCCTCTTGTGGCGTTAATGTGCAATATCATCACTTTTTACGATTCATTGTTTCAATTGATGTTGATGACATGCTTCATGAATGGAGTCTGGCCATGCTTCCCTCCCAGTGAAATGCTGCATCACCTCTTTTTGTGACAGCTATTAAGGACTTATTTATTTAATTCTTTAAATTATTTAAACCACAGGCAATGCCATCACCGATTGTGATCAGGTTGCAAATTTCTGTCAGGGACAAAGTTAGGAAAGTTGTAGACATGGGCAGGGCATTTTCTGAATGATCTCTCATCTCCCAGAGTACTAGGGATGCTGGATGATTGAGTGCAGAAGCTTGCATGGTGCCCTCCGAGAAGTACAAGGACTTCACCAAGGCCGGCATGGTGGTCTGGGTGTTGACTGCCTGCTCTTCCTCCACATCTTCACATCGGACGTGATCGACGATGAGAAGACATAGTGCCACAAGGAGGTCGACACCATCACCGAGACCTCGCAAGAGGATGACGACCCAGAACACGGAAGGACATCTCTCTTTCATCTATGCTGGTGATGCCCCTGCTGCAGCCATCTTTTCAGCTGATATCAACATTTTGGCTAATACTGCTAGGCCAGGAATGGGACCACTATCTCAGGTCCTGCCGCACCACAGCAGAGATCCAGGCGCTGGGGATGAGGTCAGGCCAAGAGAATTCATCAGGTAAGACAGTGTGATTATCTGAGGATTAACTTATTGAATTTTAAAAATCCATGATGACAGCATTGTTTCTCTTATCTGGCAAGTCTGCCCAGGAATTGATAATACGAAAAAGGTCAATGACTTACATATGTAAATATGTAAGTATTAAATTGTTTCATCCTGTAATCTGTGAACCCTGAAGCTTGGTGCCACCTTGTGTGACTCAAGTGTGACAGAAGATCTAAGTATCTGATCCTTTCATTATTAAAATCTGTCTTATTCTACTCAAGGAAGAGTGGAGTCTGGATCCACGTTGTTGGTGTTAAAATGTCTCTTGTGATTGCATTATTTATTTATTTATTTATTTATTTATTCATTCATTCATTTAAATCAATGTTGATATAATTTCGTTATCTCTAGGGGTGAATCATGAGAAATTATCACTTTACTCCTTCATTTTATTGTTCAAATCGATGATTAAGAACTAAATGACTTCAGTATTGAGCAGTCATTTAGGCTCCACGTACAAAACACCATCCACTAGTTTAATGTTTTTTCATTAATTATGAAAATCTGTCATTATGCATTCAGCAGTCACTGGCGTTTTGAGCCTCCTTATGGGAGTCCATCGTGCCAGGCCACCGTATCATCTAATACTACAATTACTTTTTTAACTGTTAAACTAGGAAATGTAAATAATAATTCATTATTTAATTAACATATTTAACATACAGGTAATTTTATGGACCATAAGTCCCTTTTGGAGTCAGATTTTGAGAGTTGCTCATGTAATATCATTTCATTACTTCCTCATTTATCTAGTTAAATAGATCATTCCATCAGAGTTATTTTAAGACTTTGGTGCCGCCTCGTCAGTGTTAATATAAAACACCAACTAATTAATTATCAATTTAATGTTTTAAACAAATCATTATTGTAGGAAGAGATCATTCTGACTACTCCATGTGGGAGTTAAGGATGCACCACCCTGTCATTATTTAATCATTTTTCGTCATATTTTATTTATTTAAATCGATCAAGATGTTGTTCTTCGTGACTTGAGTCTGGACATTCCCCCCTGGGAGTCAATCCTGTGGCATTATTTAATTATCTAAGTACTACTCCCTTAACGATCACAGGAGTTTGGTTCCACCTTATGAAAGTTAAGTATGCAGGACTATGCCATTATAAACTTATTTGATTGCGTAAGTAATGATGGTGTCATCGGTTATTTGGCGGCTGTGTGATTGACACAGCAGGAGATCGGTATCAGAAGCAGTGCCCAGAGAGTGAGGGACACTGTGCTATCCAGTGATTCCTTATTATGTAATAGTAGATTTATAACAATCGAATGATTACACGATTTACAAAGAACTGTATTGTTTCGCATCATCAGTTTCTGAGAGGTTGCAACAGAACTCACCCCTTATGGACACAGTGTCCACTGATTTTAAAAATGGAGTAAATAAATAACATCCTGATCAGGGAATCTCATCTAATGAACTCTGACGGGCTGATAACATGGCACAGCACCAAAAATATAAAAAACTCTAAATGAACATATTAGAATGCGGGGCACAGAACTTAATAGAGAACTATCAACTGAGGAATCCAAAATGACTAAAAGAAACATAAGACAGTGCTCAATATCCTTAGTCATCAGCCAAATGCAAATCTAAACAAACCAGGGGTTCAAGTTCCTCCAAATGTAATAGAATGAGTAGGGAGTTTATTTCATTTTCAATAAAGAGAAAAGGAATGTGGTAGAGGCGATTAATTGCATTGTTTCCATTCTAGATATAGAAAATTGAGGCATAGAAAATAGGTTTAAAATACTCATCAATGTACTTGGATGGCATAGTGATGCTTTCGTTTTCATGCTTATGGCACTATAGGCATGTGGCAACTTGAGATATTGGTAAAAAAAAAAAAATGTATAACTCAAAAGGAAGAGCCCTGCTTTGTTTTTGTGAGAAATTCAGTGAGGCTGTAAGGGTTAGTTAATCGGTGGGTATGGTACTTTTAGCATGTGGGAGGGGCACTAGAATGTGACAGAACGTTGGATCATAAATGGTGCCTGGCAACCCTTCATGCATTCTGTATCCTGGTATCATGGGCCAAGTGCCAGAGAGCAGCTTCGAGGAAGTGTTTTCGTGGGACATTACAGCCTCCCAAGATAAGTATCTCCTAAAAATTTTGATGACAGCATTTGATTCGCAAATATCTGTCAGGGACAAAGTTAGGAAAGTTGTAGACATGGGCAGCGCATTTTCAGAATGATCTATATATCTTCCATAGAGCTAGGGATGCTGGATGATTGAGTCCAGAAGATTGAATGGTGCTGTCCGAGACGTAGAAGGACTTCACCAAGGCCAGAATGGTGGTCTGCTTTTGACTACCTGCTCTTCCTCCCCGTCTTCACATTGGATGCAATCTATGATGAGAAGAAGTAGTGGCACAAGGAGGTCAGTACCATCACTGAGACCTCGCAACAGGATGACTGGTTACCAAATTCAAGATTACCTAATTATCGGAGAACATAGTCTGTGGAGAAACACTTCAAATGCTTCTGTTTATGGATGCTCTCTCTCCTAAGAAGTAACACTATGCAACAAAAGATAGTAAGACTCACAATTGTCAATCGAAAGCTGAGTTTTCCATTGTTAACTTCCTTCAAGGAGGTGATAATCCATTTGTTAGAGTAGACTTAGCGATTATTGGATTTCAGTCCATCTCTTTTGAGGCAGCCGTCCAACATTAAATAGGTGATGGCTTCTAAAAACACTGCATACACAATGACATTTAAGCATTTAAATGGTTTACTAAACTCTGTGATTAAATAAGGGATGAGCCTGGGAGTTTCACACAATCATGTGGGAGTCAAGTGAGAGACAATTGTGTCGAGTATGGCAGACCATTTCATCGTCTGATTAAGTTGTTATTTCATTATTAAAATAGGAGATTAGATAATCCATGATCAGTGGACTGTGGTTCCACGATGTGGGAGGCAATTATTATAGACCTCCAAAATATCAAATATGTAGTGAAAATATTTAAATTAATCACGACAGCATCGTTGACGGGTCTGGTTTGGAGCCTCCTTAGGGAAGTGTATGATGTTACATGAACTCAATATCTGATTATTTAATAATATAAAACGATGCTTATATCATCCATGACACCTGGAATTTGGTGCCACAGATCATCTAATTACATGCTTAACGCAATTAAATTGACATTTCATGTTAACACCTAAGATAATGTAAATATGTGTATAGCTATGTAAAACAAAAATCCTCCATTCCATGAAGAGACCTGCAAAGCTCCCTCTTGTGGCGTTAATGTGCAATATCATCACTTTTTACGATTCATTGTTTCAATTGATGTTGATGACATGCTTCATGAATGGAGTCTGGCCATGCTTCCCTCCCAGAGAAATGCTGCATCACCTCTTTCTGTGACAGCTATTAAGGACTTATTTATTTAATTCTTTAAATTATTTAAACCACAGGCAATGCCATCACCGATTGTGATCAGGGTGCAAATTTCTGTCAGGGACAAAGTTAGGAAAGTTGTAGACATGGGCAGAGCATTTTCTGAATGATCTCTCATCTCCCAGAGTACTAGGGATGCTGGATGATTGAGTCCAGAAGATTGCATGGTGCCCTCCGAGAAGTACAAGGACTTCACCAAGGCCGGCATGGTGGTCTGGGTGTTGACTGCCTGCTCTTCCTCCACATCTTCACATCGGACGTGATCGACGATGAGAAGACATGATGTCAGGCCATGAGAATTCATCAGGTAAGACAGTGTGATTATCTCAGGATTAACTTATTGAATTTTAAAAATTTTAAAAATCCATGATGACAGCAATTTAATAATTACATCTTCACATATGTAAGTCGTTGACCTTTTTATCATCATCAATTTCTGGCAGACTTGCAAGATAGAAAAAGTATGCCCATGATACCAGTATACAAACGCAAGCAGGTTTGGCAGGCAACACTTATTATCCAACATTCTGTCACATTCTATTGCACATGCCACATGCAAATATTAACATACCCACCTTACAGCCCAACTGGTTTTCTCGCAAAAACAAAGCAGAGCTCATTTTTAAGTTATACATATTTACCAGTCTCTCACGCTACAACATGCCTAAAGCGATTTAAGCATGAAAACTGTGGCAAGCCACAGCCCTGAGGTTGTTCCTGGCCGGATGCCATGTAGTCTGACTTCAGCTGTAAACAAGCCAGCCCCAATGTGGTACCTGGCTGGATGCCAGGTAAGTCTGAGCTCAGATATAAACAAGCCTTATTTGGAAGTGCTTAATGGATCTGGTGTGCTTCCTCCTTCTGTGGCCTACCCAGGATCACCAGGTGGCGATAGCTGACTGGGCAATGAGCTCATATTTAAGGTCTTGCTGGGGCCGGGAGGAGCAGAAGCTGATGTACAAAGTTCCTGAAGAAACTGCTTCAAGCAGAGTCGTCGTCCTGTGTCCTTGCTGGCAGAGGTAGACACCAGAGAAAACGAAAGCATCATTATGCCACTCAAGTACATTGATGATTATTCAAACCTATTTTCTATGCTTCTATTTTCTCATTTCCAGGATGGAAACAATACCATTAATCGCCTCTACCATAATCCTTTTCTATTTACAGAAAAAAAAAACAAACAAACATCTCTTCATTGTCTTATCTTTAGCATAGCTTGATCACATGGTTTCTTGGAGTAGTTTTGATTTGCATTTGGCTGATGACTAAGGATTTTGAGTACTGTCTTATGTTTCTTTCTGTCGTTTGTGATTCCTTAATTGATAATTCCCTATAAGTCCTGTACCACAATTTCTAACATGGTTATTTAGAGTTGGTTGTGGGTCACGTCATCAGCCCGAGAGTATTCATTAGCTAAGACTCTCTGATCATGAGATTATTAAATTATTCAAGTCTGAAAATTGGTGCTGACTGTGTCCTTCGTGGGTCAGTTCTTTTGCAAACTGACAGGAACTGATGATGCGAAACAATAGAGATGTTTAAATCATTTAATCATTTGATCGATAATAATCAATTATTACATAATCAGTACAGTACTCACTGGATATCCCAGTGTCCCTTATCCTCTGGTCACTAGTTCTAGGGCCAATCTCTTGCTGTGTCAATCGCACAGCAGCCAAACCCATAACGGATGACACCATCATTCTTTACCTTATCCAATAAGTCAATAATTGGCTAGTCCTGCATACTTAACTTTCATAAGATGGAACCGAACTCCAGTGATTTAGATAATTAAATAATGTCACATGATTATCTCCCAGGGAGGATTGGCCAGACTCCTCTCATGAAGGACAACATGTTCATCAATTTCAATAATTAATATATAATGAAAAATAATTGAATAATGATGTGGTGGTGCATACTTAAGTCCCGCATGGAGAAGTCAGATTGATCTCGTACTGGAATAATGATTTATTTAAAAACTTAAATTGATAATAAATTAGTTGGCATTTTATATAACTCTGACAAGATGGCACCAAATTCGTAAAGCTACAGCTGATGTAATGTATTATTTAAATGGCTAAATAATCAGGTAATGAGATGATGTTACACCATCAACTCCCAAAATCTCACTCCAAATGCGACTTATGGTTCATAACATCATCTTTATTTTAAATACGTTAATTACATGATGAATTATTACTGAATTTCCTAATTGTGCAGTTCAATAATAGTCTTAGATGATGTGATGGTCTGGCATGACTGACTCCCATAAGGAGGCTCAAAACTCCAGTGATCACTGAATAAATGAGGACAGATTTTCATATTTCAATGACAAAATTTGAACAAGTGGATGGTGTTGGATACCTTACTCCTACATGTTTGCTCAAATCTGAAGTTATCATTGAGTTTTTAATTATAGAATTGAACAAAACGAATGAATAATGAAATAATTTCTCGTAATTCACTCATAGGGAGATATGAAAATGATATCACCATGGACTAAAATAAATAAATAAATAAATAATGAAATCACAGGAGACAATTAACACCAGCAAGGTGGACCCAGACTCTGCTCTTCCTGTAGTAGAAAATGACAGATTTGAGAAATAAAATAATCAGATATTTAGATCGTCTGTCACAATTGAATGATACAAGGTGGCGCCAAACTTCAGGGTTCACAGTTTTTATTATGAAATAGGGCTATTGATTTTTTTTTTTGAGTTTATATTGTATCCTGCTGATTTGCTGAAAGTATTTATCATCTGTAGGAATTCCCTTGTAGAGTTTATTGGGTCACTTATGTAAATTATCATATCACTTGCAAATAGAGACAGGTTGACTTCTTCCTTTCCAATTTGGATCCCCATGATATCATTTTGTTGTCTTATTGCTTTAGCTAGAATTTCTAGTACAATATTGTAGTGATATGGAGAGAGTAAGCAACCTTGCCATGTACCTGATTTTAGAGGAATTGCCTTATAATTCTCTCCATTCCATGTGATGTTGGCTGTTGCTTTACTTTATATTTCTCTTACTATGTTTAGGTTGCAGAAACACATAGAGAGAGGGTACCTGAACAAGAAAGAGCTAATAGGACCCCCAGACTGATAGCTGGGAATCCAGCATGGGACTGACTCAGACCCCCTGAATATGGGTCTCAGCTAGAAGGACAGAGCAGTCCAAGGGACCTCAGACAGTGGAACTGGTATGTATTCCTGGTGCATAAAAACACCTGTGGACACATTTCCCATGGAGGGATATTGCCTTAAACTAGAGAGAGAAGAGAAATCCTAGTCCCTACTTCAAATCACTTGACAGATTTACATGACCCCACCTGGATAGCATTGCCCTACATGTGGAATTGGGGTGGAGGGATGGGAGGCGAGGGTGGTCAGCGTGCATGTGAGGGGGAAGAGAGGATAAGAGTGAGGGAAGAAAAAAGGGAGGGAGAGGGAAGTGGGATCAATATGTAATATTAAAAAAATGATAAGATTAACTCAAAAAATCCTTTTATAATAGTCAAAAACACATAAATTATCTTGGGGAAATTCTGGGCAAACAAGTGAATAACCTATATACCAAGAAGTGTGTGTCTTTAAAAGAAATAAATTAAAAAAGATTCCAGAAAATGGAAAGATGTTCAATGTTCATATATAGGTAGGAAAACCATAGTAAAAATGGCAATCTTTCCAAAAGCATTCTACAGATTTAATGCAGTCCCCATCAAAATCCCATCACAATTCTACAGTGAGATTGAAGGAAATAATAGTCTACTTAATATGGAAAAAGGAAAGACCCAGAATAGCCAAGACAACCATGTACAATAAAGGAACATCAGGAGTCATCACCATCATCAAATTCAAAATCTAATATAGAGCTGTAGTCCTGAACGCAGCTTGGTATTGTCCCAAAAATTTACAGGCAGAACTATATAATTAAATAGAAAATACGGATATTAACTAATACACCTCTGAACACCTGATTTTAACAAAGACATTGAAATAATATAATGACAGCAGGAAAGTACCTTCAACAAATTGTGCTGGCACAACTGGATAATGGTGTATAGAAGACTGCAGATACAACCATATCAATTGCCATGCCCAAATCTTTAGTACAAATTGATCAAAGACTTCAACATGAATCCAGCTACACTGAAGGTCTTAGAATAGAAAGTGGGAGGTATCCTTAAAATTTTTTTTCATGGGTTTGCTCCCTGAACATAACACCAATAGCACAGACATTAAGATTAGCAATTAATAAATGGTCCTCCTTAAAATGAGAAATTTCTGTAATATAAAGGATACAGTTGAAAAGTCCAAATGGAAACTCACAGAATGGGAAATGGTCTTCACAAAACCCTCATTTGACAGAGGGTTGATCTCCAAATTATACAAAGAAATTTTAGAAACCAGTCACCAGAATACCAAATAATCCAATTAAAAATTGAGGTACATACTGAATAGAGAATTCTCACTAGAGGTAAACAGAATGGCTAAGAGACAATTAAGAAAGTGCTCAATATCCTTAGTCATCATAGAAATGCAAATGAAAACAATTCAGATATACCAAATTGTTCCTGTCAGAATGGCTATAATTAGAAACACCAATGACTACTTATGCTAGAGAGGATGTGGAGAAAGGGGAACACTCCTCCATTAATTGTGGGAGTGTAAACATCTACAGCCATTTTGTAGATCAGTGTGGCAGTTCCTCAGGATAATGGGAATCAGTCCACCACATATACCAGCAATTGCACTCTCTGGTATATATCCATATGATCCACATCCATGCAAAAAAAAAAAAAAGAAAAAGAAAAAGAAAAAAAAAGAAAAAAAAATCTGTTCAACTACGGTCATAGTAGCAGCATTAGTTGTAATAGCAAGAACCTAGAAGCAACCTAGAAGTCACTCAAGTGAAGAATGGATAAAGATGATGTGGACCATTTACACAATGGAATAAATAATAATAATAATAAAACATAAAATTTAAAAAAACAATGAAATCTTGGAAATTCGCAGGCAAATGGATGGAAATGGAAGAAGCCATCCTGAGTTATGTAACCCAGTCATAAAAAGAGAAGCATGGTATGGACTCAAACATAGGTGGATTTTAGATATAAAGAAAAGTATCAACAGTCTATATTTCACACATCCAGAGAAACTATTATATGAGGTGGGACCTAAGAGATTCATAGAAGGTCCCTCACAGAATGGCAAAGCAAGAAGGTCTCCTGAGCCTATTGGGAGTAGGTGGGTGTTCTCAGTTACTATAGAGGGAATTAGGAAAAAGAGAAGTTAGGTGAGGAGAACATGTGGGAGTAGAAAAATTTAGTTGGGTAACAAACAGACAAGAGCAATGATAGACAGAGACAGAGAGAGATCCCATAATAGAGGGAGCCTCATAAGTTTGAAAAGAAATCTGACTCTAGAAAAATGTCCAGAGACCTACAAGGATGGCCACACATAACAATCTGAGCAACACTGGAAAGTCTACCTTATATGCACTTCCCTCATAATGAGATTGATAACTAACTTATCTCCCATCATAGAGCCCTCTTATCATAGCTTTTATAGACATAAGCAGACACTCACAGCTAATCACTGAGCTAACTCCTGTAATGCAGTTGCAGAGAGGTTAAATGATAAGAAAAGTGGTCAAGACCTGATGTGAGATGTCATTCTGTATATGTTTCTCATATTGGTTAATGAATAAAGCACTTTTGGCCAATAGGAAAGGAAGATAGGAGGACTAGGAGACAAGGAGGAAATAGGAAGGAGGAAGGAGGGGTCAACATGGAGAGTCTGGAGAGACTAGAACCACCAGCTGCCTCTCACTGGTAAGACCACGTGGAAATACATAAAAATGGATTAATAATTAACACAGAGCTAGCCGATAAGAAACTAGTAACTGGCCAACAGAATTATCTACAGAGTCTCTGTGTGTTAATTGGGGCTGGCATGGCGGTGGGACAAACCCAGGCAGTAGTGGGCAGAAAACCCGTAGTCCTTACAAAGACCAAACAACAGTAACCGACAGAGACATCTGACCTGAACAAGGGGGAGTTCATGAACCCCCAAATGATATTTGGGACAACAGCTTTATACTGCATCAGACATCCTTAATGTGGGTCCTAGTTAGAATGCCTTGGTAGTCTAAGTGATCTCTGATAGTGGAACAAGGATCTATCCTTAGTACATGAAAGGACTTTATAGCACATTCCCCATGAAGGGATACTCCCTTAGCCTAGAGGCGGGGGGAGGGGCAGAGGGGTATTGTAATAATGGAGAGTTATTCTCACAATGGAGACCCACTCAGTGTCCTAGCTGTTCCTTTCCTTTTTAAAGCAAATCAATCCACATATCCAGGGGAGAAAACTTTTTTACTCCTCCTTGTGTTTGCTGTTTTTTTTTATTCACTGTTTAATTTTAATATTATTATACCATTTCCCCTTGATTTCTGAACTCTCATCATCACATTTATGTCATGCCCTTTCCATTAATAAAACTTTAAAATTGAGATAATCCAAACAAGATCTAAAAGCTTCAACACTACCTGTGAGTACGTATATGCAGGAAAATCCAAAAGGCATCCACCTAACAGGATGATCTACAAGAAACTTAGGGTTTCTGAGTATGGGGTGAAATAGTCCTCCCACTGAAATAAGACAATTAACATCACTTTTAGATAAATTATACTATAGCAAAACCTTCATTATATTTGCAGTAATAATACATGTCTTTTCTTTAGCATATGTATGGCCACTTTACCAGTAATTATTGTTTTGCAATCTAAAATACATTCATTAAAATATCCTCCCTTAGATAGTAAATATTACCTACTCATATTTTTGTTCTAGCTTCATTTGTTTATTTGTCATTGCTTATTCTTTTCTACCTGCCTTTCCCCAATCACTTTAAATCCATTATCATTTAATATTATTCCCTCCTCATATTCATTTATTAATTTTATTTTTATATTTTTCTTCACTTCTTTAATTCTTTCTTTATTCCTTTTTGCTACCATCCTTCTTGGTATTTTTTTTTTTGGGGGGTGTCTTTTTAAAAAGAAATGTGGTAATACTTTTTCATTTTTATTTGAATTTGAAACAAGTTTGTTTTACATGTCAATCCCCATTTCCTCATCTACCAATCCTCTTCCATTTTCTCCACCCAACCCCATTCCACCATGGTGATGCTCCCCATAGCGAGTGAAGCCTTCCACGGGAGTCTTAAAAGTGTGTCATATCATTTGGAACATGGCCTAAGGCCTCCACCATATGTCTATGGGGAGAACGTATCCCTTTATGGGGGATAGGCTCCCAAAGTTTCTTCATATATTAGGGATAAGTAGTGATCCATTACTAAAGGCCCCATAGACTGCCAAGTCCTCCTAAATAACACGTACATTCAGGGCGCCTGGTACAGTCATATGCTGGTTTACCAGCTATCAGACTGGGTTTGCATGAGTTATGCTTTGTTCAGGTCAGCTTATTTTGTGGATTTTTTCAGCCTGGTCTTGACACATTTGCTCATCACTCCTCCCTCTAAGTAACTGTATTCCAGGAGTTTGTCTTAGTGTTTAGCTTTGGGCGTCTGCTTCTGCTTTCATCAGCTATTAGGTGAAGGCTCCAGGATGGCATATAGGCTAGTCATTAATCTCGTTTTCTAGGAAGGGGATTAATGATAGCCTCTCCACTATTCATTACAATATATGTTGTTTTCATCATTGTAGGTCTCAGGGCATTTTCCCAGTGCCATTTTCCTTAAGTCTATAATGGCTCCCTCTTTTAGGGTATCTCTTTTCTTCTTCGGAAATACTCTTTCCCTCTCCTCAACTTCCTATTCCTTCTTGACCACATTCACAGGAAAGGACACCAGGATACACTACACAACAAGAGGTGTCATCTGCTCTGTGTCCAATAGATGCTTATCCATGTCTTTATGAGGTGAGTAACCATCATTGAACATGCTGTGTGCCAAATCAAAACAACTTCACACATCAGATCTCAATAGATGGTGAATGCAGCAGAAACTGGAACTTCCCTAGCAGAATTTTTCTTGAAATTTGCACTGACAAACCAGCAAATTTTTGAAATCACAGGGTTATCTCTACACCTAGTTAGTCCTTGTTAACTTGGGCCATGCATTTTCAAGGAACTGACTAGACTTCCCTTCAACAGAATGTTTGTCTTCCCCATAAAGTTAATAGAAAGAAACACATGAAAATTCAAACACAGTTTCCCTTTACATGCAAAATAATATTCTAAAGAAAATCTTCCAAGATTTACATCCACCTAAATGCACAAGGTTCATCAAAGGCATTTTATTAAGTCCTTGATAAAGAAGCCTTCCTTAAGAACAGCACCCTTGAAAAGCAAAAATACAAAAAAGGATAAAAAAGACAAAGAAAAAAGGGAGTATATTCAATGTAATGCCTGTGGCAAATAAACAGGAATAAAAAAAAAATCAAATAAATCATCAATGGCTATAAATATAATGTATAAATCTGGGAACATTTAGGGCAATATTCCAAAATTATTCTAAATATGACCCAATTTTTAAATATTTTTATATTTTATAAAATATGTTATGAACTATATAAATTCAATTATGTTCAGAATAAAACAACTCTTCACTTTATTTAACAAATAGAACATTGCTCAAATGAAAGGACTTAAAATTTTTTCATAGAAGTGAGTCAGAAATTAGAAAGGGGGCTGAACTCAAATATTTACAGCATAAACTGCTTAACATTAGTGGTAAGACAGAATTTATTTGTTCACTTTTTAAAGACATATTTCTTTTAAAAGAGATTTTTTTAAAACATCCTAATGAGTGGGAAATTTTCTTTCTTAATACTGCTGATTGCTGATACTGCTGATTTAAGAACTGATTCAAATATGCCAGTAGCCAATTTTCATGATCAGAATCGGTATTATGTCAGTGCAAAAGTTGAGCTGAACACATCAACTTTTCAACAGGAGAAAGTTCTCTGTGGCATCAGAAATCAGAAGGCTGTACCTGATAACCTAATCACTATTTAAAAAAAAAAAATAGCACAATCCTGATGAACTTACTTGATGCCACTTCCTTACATTTAATCATCAACTTTGATTATGCACAAAACATGATCAAAAACAATGAGGTTATTTTCCTTGACAAAGTTCATTTTGTATAAATCAGTTGCATCTTGCATCAGCATTTGTTCTCAAACTCTCAGGTTCTGTAAGAACTAAGAACATATAATTGTAGCATTACTCCTCCATTATCTGCACACTGTTTCCACGACACTAACACATATAACTTAGCAATGGAAACATGTGATACAAGTGATCTATATGCAGAAATTCTGGCAAGTTAAAACAACAGAATAGCTGCCATAAAACTGTAGCTATTTCCTACCAGGGGTAGGCTTCAAGATCCATTGAGTTAACATTCAAATCTCATATCCATAGCTTCATTCAAACATTTGTTATCATTTGTACTGGCAGCTAAAAATGTCATTACTGGGGAACCTGTGATTGATAATAACACTGGTACTGGTACTTGTGTTGCACACAGCATTGCTGGACACATTAACACCCAATGTGAGTCTGCTCTGCTCCAAGGCCTTCGCTGGCACAGCAGATGCCTCCAGCTTCTTCTCCCCATTGGCCGTGTAGGAGTTCTGGCAGCCTTCAGCATCTGCAATGTATGCAGGGTTTCTGGTTAGAGTAACAATGTCAGCACTGGCTGCTGCATGTAAGATTACTTGGATTTTGCATAGCAGGCCCACATTTACATCCTCTCTCTGGGGTTTTTTGCACACAGTCTTGGTAGGACTTCCTGGCATAACATGATGACTAAGAATCTTTGCCTTTCCTGCCTTGTCATTTTAAAGAATACCTGGCTTGGATATAGAGTGGTATTTCTTGGATCCATGTTCATGACAATTTTTCATGCTTTTAGTAGATAAAAGTACAGTTTTGCTGGTCTTGGGTGTTGTACCTCCATTGGAAACAGTAGCTATAGATTGAAGGAAGATTTTCCTTTCATGCTTCACCGTCACAGGAGCAGATGCCCCAAGTGTTGTGCCTCCAATTATGGTAGAAATTGGAAGTGGCTGAACTTTTTCACTGTAACTTTCATATGAGGTTCTTTTTCGATTCAACTTTGCTACCTTTGGAGTTGCTGCTGTACATGATAACACATGGGGTGTAGGGCTGGTAGGCATAAAAAATATTATGGCTAAGAGACTTGGAAGAAAGCTGAAAAAAAAGGTTCATTGGATACAGTGGCTTCCAAATTTGGATGCAAATTAGGACATGCAACCTCTGTATTTGAAACAGTTTCTAAACTGCAGATTACTTTCTACTATGTTTCTCCCTTCATCCACTTGAGGCAGAACTAAGACACCTCTCCACCCCTCAAAAACCTGTGTCTCAGCTGACAAGGTATCTCTTCATATATATATAAAATGGGCTATACTAACTCAGTTTGTGCATTTATTATCTTAGAATCACCATTGTCCCGTATATTAAGGGAGTACAGTTAAGTCTTATGTAGTTCCTTTGTTATCAAATCAGGTTCCTTGATCTCACACTAGCTTGGATCAGCTTATTTTGCAGGTTTTGCCATCATGGTCTTGAGTGCTTTGTTTTTATTATTGCTCCTATCTCCCTGTGATTGTACTCCAGGAGCTTGGCCAAATGATTACCGGTGTATTTATGCACCTGTTTCTTTCTGTTTCTGCAAGAGTTTAATTGATTCTCAGCAGTTTTAGATTGTTGGTTGGGTATCATCTACTTTATATCTACTACAAACTTATGATTACTATATATATTATGTATCTTTCTGAATTTTGGGGACTTCTCTTGGTAGTTATTTTGGTTCTGTCCATGTACCTAGAAATTTTAGGATGTTACTGTTTCTGATCACTAAGGAGTATGCTATTGTGTACATACACCACATTATCTTTATCTGTTTTACAGTTGATAGTCATATAGGTTGTTTCCAAGATCTAGCTATTATGAAAAATGTGGCTATGAACATAGATAATCAAATGTCTTTGTGGTATAATTGAGCATGCTTTGGGTATACTACTTCACATCCATATATTGTTTACCTAGTCTTGTCCCATTGCCACACCAGCCCCAAATAATACACAGAGACTAACTATTTGATATAATACTATTGGCCCGTTACTTGTTTCTTATTGGCTAGCTCTGTCTTAATTATTAACCCATTTCTGTTTATCTAAATATTTCCACGTGGTTATCTTACTGAGAACTGGCTGGTGTCCTGCTCTCTCCAGACTCCATCTTGACTCATCCTTCCTCCTTCCTCTTTCCTCTTTGTCTCCTAGTCCTGCCTCTCTTGCTTTCCTATTGGCCAACAGTGCTTGATTACTTAACCAGTATGAGAAACATGTTTACAGCATGACATGTCCCATCACTGTTGATGCTTTATCTATGTCGAAAACCCATATATGAATGAGTACATACCATGTTCCTCATTTTTTTTTTTACAGGGTTACCTCATTCAGGATGGTTTTTTTCAAATTCCATCCATTTGCCTGTGAACTTCAAGATTCCAATTTTTTCCCACACAGAGAAGTATTCCATTGTGTAAATGTGCCACATTTGTAATCCATTCTTCACTTGAGGGGCATCTAGGTTGTTTTCAGGTTCTTGCTACAAACATAGTTGAACAGATCTTTTGGTTGTATGGATGTGGTTCATTTAGATATATGCCAAAGAGTGGGATTGCCAGACCCAGTAATTGACTGATTTTGATTTTGCTGAACCACCATAATTATCTCCAAAATGGCAGTACAAGTTTGCAATCCCAACAGCATTCGAGGAGGGTTCCCCTTTGTCCACATCCTCTCCATCATAAGTTGTCAATGGTGTTAATAATTTTAGCAATTCTACCAAGAATAAGACATTATCTAAGAGTTGTTTTTATTTGCATTTCCCTGATAGCTAAGGATGCTGAGCACTGTCTTAAGTGTCTTCCAGCCTTTTCTATTTCCTATATTGAGAATTCTTTATTCAGTTCTATACCCCATTTTTTTTTTTAAATAAGGCCATTTGGTGTTTTGGTGACTAGCTTCATGTTTTCTCTGTATATTTTTGAGATCGTCCCTCTGTCAGATATAGGGTAATAGAAGACCATTTCCCAGTCTGTGGGCTGCTGTGTTCTCATCAACTGTGTCCTTTGCCTTACATAAGCTTCTAAGTCTTTCTGTAGTCTTATATACACACCAACAGCCAGTTATGCCAGCAACATTTGTTAAAGATGCATTCTTCCTCCCATTGTATAGTTTTAGCTGTTTTGTTTTGTCAAAACTCAGATGACCATAGGTGGGTGGGTTATTATCAGGGTTTTTGATTTAATTCTTTTTGTCTACCTTTATATTTTTGTGTCAATACAAAGCTGTTTTCAGAACTATAGTTCTATATAGTTTGAAGTTGAGGATGGTGATGCATCATGAATTTTTTTTTTATTGTACTTGGTTGTTTTAACTATTCTCAGTCTTTTCTTTTTCCATTTAATGTAAGTTATTATACTTTCAAGGTAAGTGGAGAATTGTGCTGGGATTTTGATGGGGATTGCAATGAATTTTTAGATTTCTTTTGGCAAGATTTCTATCTTTATTATATTTATCCTACCTATCCATGAGCATGGTAGATCTTTCTGTTTTATGGTATCTTCTTTATTTTACTTCTTTAAAGACCCAATATTCTTGCTATATAAATCTCTCACATGTTTGGTAAGCATTAGTTAAAGATAATTTATGTTGTGGCTATTGTAATGGGTAATATTTCTCTGATTTCTTTCTGAGCTCATTTGTCATCTGTATATTGTAGGGCTACTGATTTTTTTGACCTTCTCTTGTATCCTGCTAGTTTGCTGAATGTTTATGTCAGCTGTACCCATTCTCTGGTAGATCTTTTTGTGTCCTTTATGTAAACTGTCATATCATGTGCAAATAGTGATAGTTTGACTTCTTACTTTCCAATTTGCATTCTGTTGATCTATTGTCGTTTTATTCCTTTTGTAAGTACTTCAAGTACATTATTGAAGAGCTATGTACAGAGAACAGACTTATCTTGTTCCTGATTTTAGAGGAATCACCTTAAGTTTCTCTGCATTCTGTTTGATGTTGGCTGTTGGTTTACTGATTATTCCTGTCTCTCCAAGACCTTTATCATGAAATGGGCTTGAATTTTGTCAAAGGATTTTTCAGCATCCAGTAAGATGATCATGTGGTTTTTCTTTTTCAGTTTGTTTATATGGTTGATCACATTGATAGATTTTCAAATGATAATGTAGAGAGCTGCAAAGTGCCACGCCTTAAAGATGGTGCTGGCTTCCCCCTTCCACCTTCCAGATGGTGAGCGCTGTCATAAACAAGTCCTTATTTGGCTAAGCCTGTTTAGCTTGCCTGCTTCCCTATAAGAGCAGCCTACCTGCAGGGTCCACATTGCTCACTAGAGTTTGTCAGCACAAGGAGATTTAACTCTGTTTCCCCAGAGTTAGAAGAAGAAGCATGTTCAAGGATCATGATTAAACTGCTAGAAGAAGATCTCCCCTGAGTTGCGTCTTCCTTGTTGATTGAGGTTGGGCGTGACATGATAAACCATCCCTACAATGCAGGGATGAAGCCTCCTTTGTCGTTGTGGATGATTTCCCTGATGTGTGCCTGGATTTTATTTGCTAGTATTTTATTGAGGCGTTTTTCATTCGTGTTCATGAGGGATATTAGTCTGTAGTTCTCTTCCTTATTTGTATCTTTTTGTGTCTTGGGTACCTAGGTAATTGTGGCCGCATAGAGTTTGGTAATGAGCCTTCTGTTCCTATTGTGTGGAACTAGTGAGGAATATTGGTATTCGCTCTTTGGATTTCTGGTAGAAGTCTACACTGCAGCCATCTTGCCCAGGGCTTTTTTTTTGGTTGGGAGGGTTTTGATGACTGCCTCAATTGTGTTAGAATCTATTGGTCTATTATCCAGAGGTTTCTCTCTCTCACAGCAGTTGGCAAGACATGGGGAGCCCTGGCTGGGACCCCAGGCCCTGCACCACAGTGCACTACAGGGACAGCCCAAGAGAAGGGACAATGTGCCTACTATCCAATCCACCAAAACCCACACAACCTTGGAGAGAGAGAATTTGAGAGCATGTGTGGGAGGAGCAGAGAGAGCTTGAGGATTGCACTGAGCATGCCCTGTTCTAGGACCCAGAAGTGGAGAGCAGATCATGCGTAGTGTGCTCATTTTTGTTTGGGGGGTTTGTGCGTGGGGGAAGGGGTTGCAGCGAGGCAGGTGGGGATGGTTTGCATGGGTTAATATGTTTAAAGGGTTTTCTAAATGGACTGTCAAAGTGCACTATTAATAGTGAAAGGCTATATTAACGGGCAGGGGGATAAGAGGTGAGGGGTGTGTTGCACAAGAAATGAGACAGTCGGTAGCTCTGGGAGGGTGTGGAGGGGGCTTTTAGAGACAAATCAGGTGAAAGGGGAAGTGGATGGAAAGGAAGCTGGAGGGGTGGTGTGGAGGGATTGAAAGCATGCTGCGCACATGCTAACTAGGTCTAGCCACATCAGAGTCTCAAGGATGACAGTGTCTCTGCCCCTTGAGTTAATGATATCAAGGTGGGGAGACATGGGGAGGCCCCCTGGGACCCCTGGGCCCTACACCACAGTGCACTACAGGGACAGTCCAAGCAAAGGGACAATGTGCCTTCTAACTAATCAAGCAAAACCCATACAACCTAGGAGAGAGAGAATTTGAGAGAACCTGGGGAAGAGCAGAGGGAGCTTGAGGCTTGCACTGAGCATGCTCTATTCTAGGATACCAGGTGGGCCTGAAGCACAGCACCATCCACCACAAACAGAGCAGTACGTGCCCAAATGAGGTAGAGCTGTGCATGAAGTGAAGGTGAGGGCAGCCAGGCCCAAGGGAGGAGACTGTAGAAGGCCTGTTTGCTGGGCTGTGGTGGTGGCCTGGTGCGGTGAACTCGCCTAAGCCATGGCTCAATAGACAGTGGCAGTGGCAGTAGAGCTTGGACAAGTCATCAGTGCTGTGCTGAAAAGATGGCGGGGCTCTGACTGAGCTGGGGCTGTGAGTGGGCTGCACTAGTGCTGGTGATCCTGAGTTTGCAACCTAGGAATGAGTGGTGCAGCCACTGCTTGCTGGGCCTGTTTTCTTCCCACTCATAGCACCTTGGGCCTGCACATTTCCTCCTGAGTCTCCCTTTTTTGGTAGGGGCCTCCTTCCTGCTGCACGAGGCACAGAATGGACCCCATATATAGCATTGAAAGATTACAGCAGACACACCCACCACTGCCTAATCTCCTGGCACTAGACTCCTGCATGGTTGTCCTTGTCGTACCACTGCCTCTGTGCAGGTGCTGCAATGGAGTAAGGGCCCATGGCTGGAGATATGGGTGCTCACCTGGAACTCATCTGGTCCATACCGTTGCTTACAGCTCCATCCAGTGGTGCCTCTGTGGCCAGATATGCTGCTTGTGCCCAGGCCACCAGGAGATCTGAAGGGCTAAACCAAGTGCCATTACAGGCCAGATCATACAATCTGTAGCTACCTTGGTTGAACTCCAAAGCTGGTTGCTCACTAGTTTCATCTCTCTTTGGTCTGCAGGACTAAGAGACACAGGTGGGGCACTGAGGCCCCATGTGTGGGAGGATGCTTTAGCTTCACACACTTGATGGATTTTGGTTGCTGCTTTGGCCAGTGGTTCTGCTCAGATTTCTCCTAATAGTTGTAAACTCACCATTGTTCCCTGGCTGCTTAGAAACTTGCATCCAGAATTTCTTTTCAACTGAGACCCATTGATGTCCAAGTGTTTGCAATGAACCCCACGAATGATACTGGTCTTTACATTTCCACCAGTCGCCTAGTGCTCAACCATGACCCTGGAGACCCCAAGGCATTTCAAGAGATTATTAGGATCCTGCCTTACTTGCGACAGTCCCTCTCTTGCTGTGTTTGTGGACATTTGCTACAAGATACTATTGCACCCACCAAATCCACGCACCAACACTATGTCTGACAAACATGTATAAGCAAGAAAATGATGATGAAAAATTCATGTAGCTGGTGCATAAACTATGAGCACTTTGAGGAAAACAAGCAGTTAAGCATCCTATTGAACTGCTACAAGAAACTATGTGAATATATAACCTAGCCAAGACTGGCACAGGACAAAAAAAAAAAAACAGTTCTTCTGATATTTTAGCTTTATTCAATGAAGGATCATTGTTTTGTGAGGACATAGAGAAGCCTTCAGACTCATTCTTCACTCTGTGTTTGACACAGTCCCCTTTACCTTCAACTTCAAAACCCATAGCAGATACCCATGCTTATTTATCTCCAAAGTCTGAAAGCACCCACAGCATTGCTATTGGTAGTTCTGTTGTCAATGGTTTGCCTACTTACAAAGGGCTTCAATAGATAGATCTGGTATAACTATCCCCTTACCCGAACATCCGAATACAATCGACATGTGTAATACTGTTGATATAAAAACTGAGGATCTGTATGAGAGCCTGTTACCTGTCTATGACACGTTGGAGCACTGATTTGTGCTCCACAGGTATGGATATCTGGAGTTTCTGTGAAGAGCCAAAACCTGGTGACTCTCTTTTGCTGAGTGGTGAGAAAGCAACAGATGAGTGGTAGGGGAACAGAGGAGATGAGGGGTGGCAAGCAGAAAATGGAACATCACCCTTAACAATAGCTACAAACAACATAAAGTATCTTAGTGTCCCTCACACATGGGGGAAAGGAGAAGATCCCCAGAGCACATGGGAATTGGGGGAGGGCAGTGAATGGAGAAAGAAATAGGAGAAAGTGAAAGGGAAGAGAGGAAAGCATGTGTGACTAGGAAGATTCAGTCTGCATAAGAATAAAGACAGAAGAGAGAGAGAGAATGACAGAGGCAGTGAGACAGTGAGACAGAGGGAACATAAAAGAGGCAGCCATTATTGGTTTGAAGAGAAAACTGAACCAAAATAAAATTCTAGAGAACTACAAGACTGATTCCAACTTATAATTAGAGCAACCATGAAAAGGCTACCATAAATGTCCTTCCCTAATAGTGCGATCAACAACTGACTTATCCACCATCATGGAGTCCTGATCTAGTCCCTGTTTGAAACAGAATAAAACATCCATAACTAAACATTGAGTCATACTAGAATCCAGATGCAGAGAGTGACAACAAGACCAGATTGCACAAACACCTAGAGACAGCTGACCTGAACTAGGAGGAGCTAATTGGCCCCCCAGATTTATAGCTGGGAATACAGCATGGGACTGACTCAGAACCCCCTTAATATGGTTCTCAGCTAGAAGGACTGAGCAGTCTAAGGGACCTGATAGAGTGGGCCCGGGATGTATTCATGGTGCACAAAATGACCTAGCAGACACATCCCACATGGAGCGATATGGCCTTAACCTAGAGCGAGAAGTCCTAGTCCCTACTTCAAATTACTTGACAGATCTACATGACCCCACCTGGATAGCATAGCCCTACCTGTGGAATGTGCATTGTGGGATGGGAGGGGAGGCAGGTCAGTGTACAAGTGAGGGGGGGAGTTTCAGCAGGAGGGAGGGAGTGGGAACTGGGATCAACATGTAATATATATATATATATATAGCCTCGAAATACATGTGGCTTTAAGCCACTCTTACCTGACAATTCCCTCAATTGTTGCTCTTGAGATGTTACATTTCTATTGACTAAAATTATTGCCTGCCCTTGTCACATATCCCCCCCCCAAAATGCAACCAACTTAAAGGGAACTGATATTTGATCAAGATTTCTCTAAAAAAAGGGAAGCAGCTTACTTTGAGTATATCATATTTATCATCCTTATTTGTTACATTCTATAAATGGTTGAGTATCTGTAGAAAAAATTTTCTGCCAAAGTAAAAAAAAAAAAAAAAAAAAAAAGTTTAATGCAATTATCAATTACACTAAATGAGGCAAGCCTAAACTACAGGAGAATTTTCTACACAGAAATAAATAATCAACATCACATGAGAGAAAGGAAATGAAACACGTAAAACCTAGAAATATTGGACAGCATAAACACTCACATATAAAAGCAATAATGCACTTAAATCAGATATTAAAAAGATACCGATAATTAATAGTTTTGAAAATCAAAATAACATATTTTTGTAAGACCCTCAGAATGAGGAGTCTTCCAGGTTCGGTCGATACCCCAAGAACTCAATTTCCAGTCCAGTTGCTGCAAAACGAAAGAGGCTTTAATGAACAGGAAACATTTGTGCAAATGGGCTCCTCCAGAGTGCAGGCTAGGGAGAAGCCCCCCTCCCTTGGGCCCAGGCATTTTTAAAGGCAAACCCACATGTTTAGCGAGAGGGTGGGACCCTCTGTCCATTGAGTATGTGAGCCTTGGAGGCCGGATGGTCTGCTATTAGGGTCAGCAGACCTTAGGGCCTCAGGTGTGTTAATTAATCTTGTCTGGGCAAACCAGAGTTACCCTATTTGACCCTATTTACCACCTGTTGACTCACAGGAAAGGAGGGGCAGTGTGAATTCTTCTTATTTCAGGGCCTTGTGAGAGGAAGCTAGCAAATTCCAAGGAACATATATTGGTTTCTAGGTTACTCCATCATTAACATTACTTTTTAGGTCTTTCATTTTTAATATGTTGAAAACTTGCCTATACTGACTTCAAAAAAAGTCACACTTCCCTAGAGAGAACAACATTTGCAGAACAAGTTCTGATAGATATTAATAATAAAATTTGGAGTCAGCTCTCAGAGGGTGAAAGCTGATGGATCTCAGAAGCAGAGCCATGTGAGCCTCTAGAGTTCTTACCTCTACCGGTGTTCAGACCAAAGGACCAATCCTGTTGTCACAAGGCCTTCTCAATTGACTGCTGTCTTTATGAAAGCTCAGAATGACTGCTCAGACTGAGCACCCTCACTGCAAGCCCTCCTGTCTCCTCCCACATTATATTCCCCTCTGTCCAGTCATATCCCTCCTTTCTCACCATGGACAGTGCTGGGATTAAAGGCATGCCATCTCAGTGCTGGGATAACATTTCTGTTAGCAGTTTCTCTTTTAGGTGGAGTCTTTCTCTCTCCCTCCCTCTCTCCCATTTTTAATGGCTTTCCCTCTTCCTCTCCCTATGTTTCTCTGTAGATATCTCCCTAACTCTCTCCCCTTTTCACCAATCGCTCTTTCTCTAGTAGGCCAGAGTGGCATTGAGCTAATATATGCATGTATCTTCCTCCTAAGAGGTGGGATTAAATCTGTGTCCCACTGCTGCCTGTTTATGGATGACCTTGCATACTTCATTTCCTACCTGTATGGCTAACTAATGTCTTAGGTGTGTGACTAACTTGTGACTGAGTGTATGTAGTAACTAGTGGCTTTGTGTGGGTGGGCTAACTAATGACTTGGCACTTAACCAGGTGTGTAGTTATCTAATGACACATTTCTGTGTGGCGCCTGTGCTGCTGTCAAAGCCCTAGAAGCTGGGGATTGTGTAGATATTATTTGTATTATTATATTGTAGATAATATTTGATATTAAGAAGTTTCTTTATTATTTTCCTTTTAGTCTGGGGGCTAGCTTATATACCACAGCACGAGATGGAGGAGGGGGAACCAGAGCCTGTGGGTAGACATCTCAGGTTCCAAGAACAGGTGGTTAGTGTGCATTCAGGGTTGCAGAAGCCAAAGGAACATTAGCATTTTGCATTACAAAACATGTCTCTTGTTTTCCAGCTGTTACAGCTGCCTGCCCTGAGGGCAGAAGGAGGGGGAGTAATTCTTAGTCTAGGTCTTAATTCTTACAATTCCCCCTTTTTTATTTTCTATGAGAGACCCCTAGCTTAGGTCTTGCATTGTGTGGTACCCCTTACCCCTCTTCAGGGGCCCCAGAAACCTCATGTTTTACGCTGGGGGGCTTCACTGCAAGTTGCCCGTCATGGGGCTACCTCATTTCTGCAGCATCTGTAAACAGACCTCATGACTATAGGGAGAGCCATGGGCCAGACTGTGTTTGTTTTGTTGAAAAGAACTGTCAGATCATGCATAGCACAAGAATCCCTACCCCAACAACTACTGGCTACAACTTGCTGAGAGACAATGTGCCATTCAAAATCTGTAACCAACCTCCAATCTGGGCCATGACATTCCACCTGCCATCTGCTGAAATAGGAGTAATTCAGGTCTTATTGACCTCTACTCTCTGGTCAGCCAAAACACTGGTAAAATTTACAAAAGATGAGACCCTGCCACCATTGAGGCTGTTGACCCCTACAGAGACATTTGCATTCCAATCAAGGTGATACAAGAGGAATGACAGAATGAAAGCAGGAGGCCTGCTATACCAACCCCAAAACCCTACTTGTTCCTGAAGTAAGGCAGTTTGCTGATTTAAGTTAAAGAGTCAAAACTGAATATGAGAGTCCAAATCGAATAAGAGCATTCAAGCAGGGCATTCTCTGCAGTTAGGGCTTCACTGATTCTGCCCGCCAGCTGGTTAACAGCCTCCACATTGGCAGTGAACTGAGCCACAGAAATCCCTGCAATGACAGCAACAGTCACCTACACAGCAATGACAGGAATGTTGGCAGGGCAATATCAAAGTCCCTTCTTGGCTTTAGAGGATAATTTCTTCTCCCCCAAGTCGGTCTTCCATTATCATTGGGGTGAGGTCAGGAACTCGAACTACCAGGGAACTGTTGTCCCTCGGGGGCCATAAATTGCTCAGGAAGCAGGTTGTGGAAGAACTATTGAAAGATTTTCCCTCCCCCAAGGACCCTTTAAAGGAGGAGCACAGTGTCTCCAAGGCAAGTGCCTATGCAAGTCATAACTTCCTGGGGAGCTTCCAGCATAGGGGCCCTGATATAGGGGCCACATAGCAGCATTTTCCTGTTCCCACTGGAAGTTTATGTTATAGGACCTCTCTGAGTCCCCAGCAATTGTTCATGCTGGCATTGGGGTGAAAATCAGCAAGGGAGGCATTACTCAAATCTATGCATGAAACCAAGAATCACCCATTGGGAAATGGAGAAAAATTAAGCACTCTCTGGGAGCCAAGGCTCCCCTGAGTCAGGGAGGTCAAATTATTCAGTACTGAAGTTTCTATTGGCACATTGGCAACCAGTAGTCACAGGGAATGTTCTCTCCTGACTAACTGGCATCAGGATGTGGGTTTCCTAACCAAGGACCAAACCACTTGTTCCTCCATGGGTCAGGGATTCCAGTACAGCAGGATTAGATTCCTGATTACGATCCACAGGAAGAACATGTTGTTCTGTTATCCAAATAAGTTACTCTGTTTCTGGGGGAAAAACGCAAACAGCCCCTCAGACCCTAGCTAATATTGGGGGTGGGCAGTTGCCATAGTCGTGTAATTATGTCTTTCCTTCTGACCCATCCCAATGTTTGGGAGCGTTTGTTCCAATGTTTCTCCATGGCAGGCAAGTTATTTTTATCTACGGTCAAAAAATTTAAATTATAAAGTATAGTGGATAATTGAGAATTGGGGGAGATCCTATATTTCCCCTTTTCTATTTTATTAAAATATTGTTTAAGGTTGGCATGAGTGTGTTCCACGATGGCTTGTCCCATAGAGTTCTGTGGGATGCCAAATGCATGATTGATATGATGTTCCTTGCAAAAGGCCACGAAGTGATGACTAGCATATGTGGGGCCATTGTCTGTTGTTAAGATATCAGGAACACTCATACAGGCAAAGGCCTGTAAACAATGGGACATGACATCTTTAATCTTTTCTCCGCAGGTTAGAGATGCAAAAAACCACCTTAAAATATGTATCCATAGAAACTTGCATATATTTTATTTTTCTTGCTTAAGGCAAGTGAGTGACATCCATTTGCCAAATATTGTATGCATTCTCATGCAGCAGGCATTAAGGAGCGAGGAGAAGTGGGATGAGAATCTCCTTGTAAAATATCAAATAATGGTCTAAGCTGCCCAGTGGTTAAGGCCAAACTATGGAACCCAATTTATATCTACCAATAATTTTTAAAAATCATTAATGTTGGTCATTTTATCCAGGCTTAAAGTAATCTTTTGAGGACTGATACCAGAATATAACAATTGGTGACCCAGGTATTGATAGGGAAATTCTTGTTGCACATTTTCTGGGGCTATTCTTAAGCCAGCTAGTTGAAGATTATGTTGTATTTCTCCAAAAGCCTCTTTCATTTCCTTAGAATCTGGGCTGGCTAAAAGAATATCATCCATATAATGTAAAATATACAGAGATTGAAATTTCTCTTTAATGGAGGCATTGGCCAATGATACACAAACAGTGGGTCTATTGGCCATTCCTTGAAGCAACATCACCCATTGATATCTCTTATAAGGCTTTTTAAAATTAATAGAAGGTATGCCAAATGCAAATCGCTCCCTATCCTCAGGATGCAAGGCAATGCTAAAAATGTATACTTTTAGGTCTATAAATAACAATTGATAAACTTGAGGATGCCTACAGGGGATGGTAAGCCAGGCATGTGGCTCCCATAATTTGCATGCAATCATTAACAGCTCAGAAATCTTGTAGGTGTATCCAATTTCCAGATTTATTCTTTATAACAAAGATTGGAGTATTCAATGGGGAAGTAGAAGGAACAATATGTCCTGCCTCTAATTGTTCCTTTCCAAGTTGATGTGCAGCCTGTAATTTCTCAATAGATAATGGCCATTGGTCCACCCATACTGGGTCATCAGTTTTTCAGATAATAGCAATGGGACCAGGCTGCATAGCAATAGCCACTAGGGAAAATTTCCCAGCTCAGAGCGATCTCAGGCTCTTTTGATAATTAATTTTTTAGATACAACAGACTGAGGTTCAACTTGGGGGAATTTATTCAGTCCTCTTCCATGTGCATAACTTTGGTAAGCCAGCATATTTTTCACAGTCTCAGTAGTAAGGACTGCTCCCATGGCCAAAGCACATCTCTTCCCCAAAGATTAACAAATATATGACTTAACACAAAAGTTGAAAAAAGGCCTGTATGTCTATCAGCTGACCATTTAAGAAACTGAGTACTACATTCTGGAGCCACAGCAGTTCCTTTTGACATGTCCTGGTTGTCCACATCCAAACCAATTCTTTGGTCTGGCTCCTCTATCCTTCCCACCTATTTTAATGACTGAAGCTATAACCTGGCCCATAATGTGATGATCTATGTCCCGACATATGCATACATAGTCATTAAGACTTTTGGCCATATGGGGACTTAAAGCCTCTTTACAAAACTTGTTTGCATTTTCGAATGCGAATTGTTTAACAATGGGTCCAAAAGTGGCTGCCAGCAAGGGGAATCTGAAGACTACTGCAGTTGTTTAATTTACCACGGTGCGTGTCTCACCTGGTCATCATTATACTCTTAAAGTCCAAAGAAGAAAGCTCTAAAGCTAGTATAATTATAAACTTGGGAGCCATAGCTAGGGTAAGCAGCAACAGAAGGAGAGCTTCCTCCTTCAATACCCTTTATACATGCAGGATAACACCAGATGGTGAGACTCATATTTAGGTGTATCTGCTTCTGCCTTATGTGTTTTTTTTTTACTTCATTTTTATTTTATTTTGTTTTATTTTGTTTTATTTCATTTTTGATTACTGACTGCCTCCTTAATTCTGATATTAAACAAGTGCACTGCCACCAAGTAGTTAAAGATGGATCTCATCATCTAATTCCATATAAAGCTTCTCTGAGTGGCTTTGACAGTTCTGGAACATATTCTGACTGCCTGTCCTGTCTGAAATCCTATATGGGAACCCATTCCAACTTGTCATGGGTACAGAGAGCTCAAATAACAGCTATTGTCCCTAATATATTGCCTTTCCTACCATAGGTTCTCTGGGCCTTTTTCGTGAATATCTCCTATCTAAAAGCAATATATTTGGGCCCATACATCCTTATAGACACCCTTCAGACAGGGAATAAACACAAGTATGTGGTTCCTTAAGGCAGATAATATGTGCAGTTAAGGAGTGTCTTTAGTATTAGTGGAAGCAATTCCTATTTACTCTTTGTACATATTAATAGAACACCTCTGCCATTGCCCCACCATTGGTTGACTAATGTTTGACATATGAATTAAATGGAGCATTCAGTATTTGTAGTGAGATATTCACCATGTCCCTGCCTGTGGCATAGACCACACCCATTGGGGGTGGAGACAGTGCCGGATGTGACCTGGGGGAACTACTTTTTAGGAGGACACTGAGAGAGCTCTCTTTCCTGCAGCACAGGAACAGCTTCCTGGGACCAGGAACCTGCTGGAGTTCATCTGTCTATGTTGTAAGTTATGTCTCCCTGAATAAATATCTATTCAGCCTATTTTTTTTCTCCTGATCCTTATCGAACATCAATATCTGGTGTCAGAAGCAGAATCTGGATTTTTACCGGACCTGGTTTTCAACAAGGCAGCAGACGCCGCTCACTTCCCACACCATCCCCAAATGGGCAGGGTTCCTTGAGTATCCAGGTGGCCATACCACAACTTGTGGGACATTTGCCTTTGCCCTACAACTTTACATCCAGTGCAGCCCTGAGAAAGCTCGCACTGCTTCTCATCTTTTGCCAATTCCCCACTTTGCATTTGCAGCTGTGGCACACTTGGCGCCTGCCCAGCTGGTGTGTTTCCTGTGGCCCAAAGGTGCCAGGAAGAGGCAACACCTTTTAACCCTGGGGTCCTCAGAAATTTGCACAAGGCTTCTTTCACTCACTCGTTTAACAAAATTTTATTTGCCTTAGATTGTTAAAAGCTATTCTTCAGGGACCAAGATCAGAAGAATTGTCTGCAGCCAAATGCAATTTGGTGGGACACCTCCAGGCATTACCACCACAAGCTGAGTTCAACAACTAAAACCATCAAAGTTCGAGGACAGCAGAATTACACCTAAGGTAAATGCAATATTCTTCACAATTTATGATGGTAAAGTATGAGGTCAATTGTTCCATACCTAGGGTGGATAATCTTATGATGGAAGACTTTGGAAATTCCTTTACTTCATATATAGAAGGAATTTTAACAGAAGAAAATCATGGCTTAACCAATATATACATTTTTTTTTTATAAAGGCAATGGGTATCAACCTGATGAAAAAAAGATTCAGCATATTAGAGATGCAAATAGAGAGCTGACATCTAGTATACAAAACATGGAACATAAAAATTGCCACTAGAGAACAGAATTTGTTCTATGTCAAATGATTCAATAACCAAAACAGAAACAGTTCACTGCATTAACATGCTGGCAGAAACAGCTCATTCCTGGTTGAACGAAGCTGCTAATAAGGTTAAAAAATTGGAACATCAGATGGAAAGAATAGCAGAATCCATTCCATGTCTGAGGATAATGGAAAGCTATCAGATAGAGCATTGTTTCAGGAAGGCAGTTTACATGACATTCAGATAATATCTAAGAATGAGAATATTAATAATATGGAATCATTTGTAGATGGAGAAAGCAAGAGACTTACTGATTCAATGAAGTCTCTAGAAAGTTTTGTGATTCGAGATCAGATACTCAAAGAAACAATGCTGAGTAGATTTCAGGCCTTAGAAAACTGCTGAACCTCCTTGATTTTGTTGTGCTCTGTCAGGTACTCTAGGCCTTAGCAATAACTGGCTGTACCAAACTTGAAGTAAGAACTTGACAATCCAGGTAGCTGTTTCTGTTCTTGCTGCACCTTTTGATGTTGTCCACCCACACTTCCTGCCTAACCTAGTATTGTTATTTTTCTTCTCAGGTCTTTGATGAGTTTGAATATTACATTACCACAAGTATTATTCTCTCTTCTAGTTAGATATATTTCTTAGTAGACTTAAGCTTTCCAGTTTTGGACAACATTATTGTAACCCCCGTTTTGACATCATCCTAGTACTAGATAGTTAGGTCTTAAGTTTATATGTCCTCAATTTTCCTTTTCTTAGAACACACTTATTATTCACTGTTGTGTATATAGTTTTTGTATCAAGCCTAAATCTTTTCTTTAGACTAAAATGGGGATTTTGGTGAGATCTTCACTGTTTTTTCACCTGTGGCATAGACCATGCCAATTGGGGTGGAGACAGGGCAGGAGTTACCTGGGGGAACTAAGTCTGAAGAGGGGGCTCAAAGAGCTCTATTGTTTGCAGCACAGGGACAGGAGTACATCCGGAGGCATACTTGGGACCAGGAATGGCTAGTATTCCTATTTCTATGTTGTAAGTTATTTCTCCCTGAATAAACATCGATTCAGCCTTTGTGTTTCTCCTTATCCTTATTAAGCATCAATAAAGGAGAGCTGGTGTACCCCACATAAGCAGAAAAACAAGCCAAGAGTTAAGAGTGCAGAGGTTGCAGAGATGCTCAGAGGAAGACACCACAGTAAGAAGGTACACTCAGGATTTAAATAAATAAATAAGATATTCACTTCATACTCAAAACCTCCTAGTAAGAGTCATTGATTAGAGGAAAAATGAAAAATAGAAAAGGAGAGTGTTGTCGATGTTAAGGATGTCTGAGAAAATCAGAGAAAGAGACTAAAGGTAATGTAAAGTGATATAAACGTTCCAAGAAAATTCATAAAAGGTCAGAGGAAGATGTAAACTGTTTGCTGTGGGCTCTCATATCTACAAATATAAATTTAAGTTTAGTAATATGTGTTAAAATTTCGACCATACCAGGTTATTTGCTTAAAAGATACATTTATTTCTCTAAAGTCAATTATATGTACTTGTTGAAAAGTTCTAGAGTTTGCCTCCAATATGGCAAAACCAGCCATTTGGACAAAATATCGTTCTTGCCTGGACTGTTTGGATTTATGCTGTATAAACTGGACATGCAGGACCTACAGGAAAGTGACTAGTGATACAAGATGGACATTGCTATATGGTTCCTTCTTCATGGAAGATTCTGCTAGACAGTCTGAAGGATGTGGAGAAAAGGTACTGAAAACCTGACAACACAGGTAGGACATTTTTATATTTCTTGCTTGGCTGTGAAATCTGCCAGACACAAACTATGGCCTATAGGCTTAAGATGCAACATTACAGAAGAACATCGGATCTGACCATGCGAGTTGTCCCTTTCAATTCTAGAGTTTATATATTATCCTACTGTGTTCTTTGAAGGAGTTAAAGACTGATAGTTAAGGTTATAGTATTCCTTGGTTGGGATGAAAGTTACATATAGGACTTTATACTCACAAAGATAGAATAGATCATAGAATATTTCCTTTAAATCTTACACATGTTAATGGACTGGAAAAAAATAATTCTATCTGTGTGATTCCTGTTATAAACCTACATTTTACTACAAGAATAGATCTAAAACAAAAATGGTTTAAACATTTTTTGGGTCTAACAGCCCTCAGATCAAAATTTGTCTCTGAGCTCTGGTCATTAAATTCATATGATGAAAAAATCAGTAGTTCTTTTTAATGTAGATGATATTAATACTTCTTTTTTGCTAAAGCTTTAAAAGTTCAAACTAGTTAAAAGGTTACAATTAGTAACACTAGAAATTAACATAAATTAGCAGTTACCCAGGTAATAATGGGTTTAAAGACATAAAGGGTGCTTTACTTTTGATATTACAAAAAGACATTACAGGATGTGTAATTGTTTTTAAAAACAGATTTAAATGTTCAAATTTATAAGGTTACAGGATATTGGTGCTTTTATTATATTGTTAATGTCAGTACTTAAATCAAAGGTCTAAAATTGAAGGTCACAACCATAAGCTCTTTATACTAACCAAAAGTTGAGATGCTCATTTTTTATGATACAAATGGCAATGCATTTTTGTTGTGTTAAATTAGGTAAGCATAAGCTATTTAGATAAATTGAGTCGAATAGATGGTTCATGTTTCCTTAAAAGGATTTTCAAATTAAAATCAGTATTTTTGAAGGTAAACCGGACAATACAAAGTTCTAATTTCATAAAAGTTGTTTAACCTGTTATGTTAAGAAACACTAGTTACTGACCATCCTTATCGATTAACTCTTGGTTATAATCAAACTAAGTATTAATGATTAATAACAGGGATAAACCTCACTCTGTCACCTATACATGTTCTAAATAATTAAGGTTAAAATAAGTAACTGAAACAAAGTTGTCTATTTAGATATACCTAGACTTCTAATAGTACAGATATCTGTAGAATAAGGCATGTAAATGTTAACTAAAAAGCAGTAATAATATCAGACATAGAATCACAGATCCTAACATTGACCCTAGGCCTCTTAAGAAGATTATGGGACAGCATGGATTGTTATGACACTGGCCAGGGAGCAAGATGCTCAAATACAATGTCTGTTGACAGGTTAAACCCAGCTTAGACTTTTTAGAGCCTGCAGCGAACTGAAAAATTGCTTGCACCACCTTGGCCTTGATAAAATAAGGTCAGAAATTTCCATGTCCCTCTTCCACAGAGAAAAGACAAAAAAAAAAAAAAGCAAAAAAAAAAAAAAAACTCTCTCACATTATGTACTTTGTGAAGAACTTCTGCCCTCAATGCCATAGACAATTGGTTATTGCTAGGAGTATATTGACTGATCCCTGTCATTTTTTGTTTGTTTGTTTGTTTGTTTTTTGTTGTTTTTTTATTTTTTAGTAGATTGAACAGTTAATTAAATATATCCTTCTCAGATCTGAAAGTATTGTTGGATGGGCTAACCATATCTTTGTCAGCTTGTCTGTATTAGGCATCCTTAATATGGCTCCTAATTAAGGAACTAAAAATATAAAGACATAATTGTCATTTTTGTACATTTGTTTATTAATTATGCATAAAGTGTTCAGCCTGCATATACGTATCAAAGGCATAAGTCCATGCCTGCTGTTTTTCAGATACTCAATGTCTACTTTTTCTACAGTATGGATTTCAGCACAGATTGGTAATGATAATATATCTACAACTTTTATGCCCTTTTATATAACACAGTTAATATAGGCTTCAGAGGATCAAATGCCATAAAGCTTGGATCCACTGCTTACACGTCAAAAGGACTGCAGATAAGTACAGTTATTCTGAGGATGGAATTTTCTTCCTGGTCTTGCTGTTCTTGATCACTAAAGGTAAGGAAATAAGAGTTCCAAATAAATATATACGTTTTAACTTCTGTTCCCACTTTGAACATGTCTCAGCCGATTTGTGCTTCTGGCAAATGAGAATCAGTTGCTGACTAAAGCTTGCTCCTCAATATTGCTCTCCCTGGACTTATGGTGGACCAGTGTAGCCAATGTGTATCTTCAACATTGTCTACAAACCAATGCCTGCGATACGTCTTGAATTTCCTGAATCCCCTTTACTTTTGTTGGTATTGTCTAGCATTTTAGCCTACTTGCAGCTAAGAAAACACTGCAAAAGTAAGCAGGAAATAACACAGGCATATCCATGACACAATAGTGTTTTGATTTTCAAATAGCTGTCACCTGGAGTTCTATAGCCTATAAAGCTTCCTTGAGCAGATTGTTAATATTATGTCTACCAGTTTCCTCTACCTCCAAGGAAGTATCTCCTGAATGCAAAAGCAAAAGGTTTGTATTGCTAAAAATCAAGCCAGCTGGGAACTCACTCTATCAGAAATGTAAGGTAGTGGCCTAAAATAGTGAAGTGTTTTTAAAAGGATAAACAGACAGGGAGACTTGAGACCATTAGTTTCAGTTGACAAGGTTTCCAAAATACAGGCAGTTCATAGAGTAAATATTTACTTTACAAGGTCATCATGGATCTAAGTTAATAGTATCTGTCATTTGTTTATGGAGGATTGATAAGCACACCTGAAAGTTTGGGGGATTTTCTTTGTTTTTACTTCTTCTGAGAACAGGTTGTGGGCTCTGTACTCTGCAATCAGGGATTTATCTACTGGCAGAAATTCTTGTTCTCTTTATTCTTCCAATAAGACCTAATTTTATACATTTTGGTTATTAATGTTTCCATCACATTCCCTCTTTCTTCTGGACATGAGAGGCCCAATTTTTGAGCCTCCAATACACAAAAGACTTCTGATGATTTTTGGCGTAAAAGTTAGTCATCTTGTCCCCTATGTATAGGAGTTATCTTTTGATATACGTCTCAACAAGGGAAAATATGAAATGTATTCTTTCTTGTACTACTTCCTGGTTACTTTGACAGTATTTCTTGGGTGTGAGAAGGGTAAAATGCTAGACCAAAAAAAAAAAAAAAAAAAAAAAAGGGGGGGATTCAGGAAATGGAAGATTTATCAGAGGCATTTGTTTATAGACCCTGATAAAGATTCATACCAGCTATGACACTAAGTCCAGAGCAGTATTTAGGAGCAGGATGTAGTCAGTAACCGATGTTCATCTGCTAGAAGCACAAATTTGCTAAGACATGTTATAACTTGGGAACATAATTTAATACATATGAAACTCTGTATTGATCAAGAAGGACAGCAAGAGCAGGGAGAAAATTCCATCCTCGAGAAAGTTGTACTTGTCTGCAGTCCTTTTGACTGGTAAGAAGTGGATCCAAGCTTTATGGCATTTGTTCCTCTGAAGCCTATATAAACTGGGTTGTATAAAAGGACTTAAATGTTTTAGATATATTATCATCACCAATCTGTACCAAATCTTTATTTTGAAAAAGTAGATATTGGGTGTCTGTAAAACAGCAGGAATGTACTTATTCCTTTGAGTCCTAGGAAAACCTACAGATTTGGGTTAAAAACTTGTATATTTTCTTTTGTCAAGAGAGATCCATGTACAGATTGGTCAGAGGTACATTAGGCCTGATGAAAAGTCCTTCACATTTACACTTAGATGACAACCAAAATAAATCATGAAACCTTGAGCTTTTGACTAAACAGCTGGGAGTCACTGCTCAATAGCTTAAGAGAACTTAATTAAATATTATGCTCTGAATTTTTATATTGTAAATTATTTTTATATCTTTCAGACATATATGTCTTGGGCTATGTCACATATGTCAATTGTCTATGATATTGAGAGGAGAAGTTTTTCACCAAGTACATAATGTGACAGGGGTTTTTGTTTTCTTGTTTTTGTTTTGTTTTGTTTTGTTTTTCTCTGTGGAACTTTGACTTGGAAATTTCTGACCTTATTTTGTCTAGGCAAAGATGGTGCAGACCAGTACCTTGTAGCCTCTACACAGTTTGAGCTGTGTCCTATCTGGCAGCAGGCATTATATTTGAACATCTTGGTCCCTGGTCAGTGTCGTCACAATCCATGCTGCCCCATAATCATCTTTAGAGACCTTGGGTCATTGTTAGGTTCTCTGATTATTTGCCTGATATTATTACAGCTTTTTAGTTGACATTTAAATGCCTTATTCTACAGATCTCTGTAGTATTCAAAGCCTTTCTAGGTAGATCTGAATAGACAACTTGGCTTTCAGTTACTTGTTTTAACCTTAATTATTTAGAACATGTACAGGAGACAGAGTGATGTTTATTCCTGTTATTAATCATTAATACTTAGTTTGACTATAACCAACAGTTAATCCATAAGGATGGCTGGTAACTTGTGTTTCTTAACATTTTATAATAGATTACCAGGTTTTATAAAAATAGAACCTTGCATTGTCAGTTTTAGCTTTAAAAATACTGGTTTTAATTTGAAACTCCTTTTAGGGAAAGATAAAACAGCTGTGTAACTCAGTTTATCTAAATAACTTACGCTTCCAAATTTAGCAAAAACAAGTATGGATTGCCTTCCATATCATAAAAAATGAGCATCTCAACTTTTGGTTAGTATATACACTGTATGGCTGTGATCTTAAATTTTAGGCCTTTGATTTATCTACAAACATTAACAATGTAATAGAAGCACAAATACAATGTAACTTTCTGAATTTAAACATTTAAAAACTGTTATAAAACAATTAAACTTTGTGTAATTACTTTTTGTAATATCAAATTTAAGGACCCTTTATGTCTTTAAACCCATTATGACCTTGGTGACTGTTAAATTTATGTTAATTTCCAGTGTTACTAATTGTAACAGTTTAACTGGTTTCAATTTTTAACAGCATTAGACATAAAACAGTATTAATGTCATCTACATTAAAAGGACATCTGATTTTGTGATAATCTGAATTTAATGAGCAGTGCTCAGAGATAAATTTTGAGCTGAGGGCTGTTAGCATTGGACAGCAAAAATGTTTAAACCATTTTTGTTTTAGCTCTATTCTTACAATAAACAGGTTTCTAACAGGAAACACAGAACTTTTTGACAAGTACATATATTTTTCTTGAGAGAAATAAATGGAACAGTCAACCTGGTATCGTCAAAATTCCTAATCTTGAATTTATATTTGTAGATATGAGAGCCCACAGCAAACAGTTTACATCTACCTCTGACCTATTTACTACTTTTCTTTGAACCTCCATATCTTTTAACATTACCTGTAGTCTCTTTCTCTGATTTTTTCAGACATCCCTAGTGTAGATAAAACTCTCCTTTTCTGTTTTTCTTTTTCTTTTTTTGTATCACTGAGTCTTACTCAGAGGTGCATGCCTGAAGTGAAATCTTATTTATTTATTTAATTCCTGACTCCACCTTCTTGCTATGGTTCTTTACCCTGAACCTCTCTGCACCCTCTACCATCTTAACTGTTGGCTCATTTTACAGATTATGTGGGGTACACCAGCTCTCCTTTTATGTTATCTTTCATTATTATAATTTTATTTGTATCTCCTCTCTACTCTTCGTGATCTTGCCGATTCTTTTTCCTGTTCTACCTTTTATTGCACAGGGAAGTGGAATCATACTCGTAACACCTGAAATTCCTTTTGATGTTCTCTGTAATACTTTGATGAATTGTATTGACCTATAAATCCCCAGGCCCACTTGAATTGTCTACTAGACCACTGTTATCATATTTTGTTTTCTTTGCTTCAGACTGATTGTACCAAGTCTGCACATAGCCATCACATCTATTTGCCATATATTTTGTTAGTTGTATTTTTTTAGTTGACATAAAAATCTTTACCATATTTTTTCTCCCCAAAACCGCCTTATCCTCCCCCTCCCCCTCTCACAACCCCCGTACCTGCATGCTTCTTTGTGGTCCCCCCAGTCACAGTCACTGCCACCTGAGGAGAGGAGTGATGGGCCAGGGGTAGCTTCAGTCATTCACCCCCATACATCAGAATTCCTCTTCTTTCTGAATGCCCACCAGCTAGTCCAATGCACCTAGGCCATCAGCAACACAGCATGGCTCCTGGATGATCATGGCTTAGGACTTCTGTATCAGGAGGGGCTGGGTGCTGTTTACCTGGTTTTCTGCATTACCACCAGCCTGGAAGTTCCTGGACTGAGAATTCTGAGATTTTTTTTTTTTTTGTTTGTTTGTTTGTTTTTGTTTTTGTCTTTTGTTTTTTGTTTTTTTTTTAATTTCTTATTTTTTTTTACATGTCGCTCCCAGTTCCCTCTCCACACCTCCCTCCACCCCTCCCATTTACACTCTCTGCCCCCTCACATGCACTCTGACCACCCTGCCCTCCCATCCCCCCACCCCAATTCCACATGTATGGCAATGCCATCCAGGTGGGGTCATGTAGATCTGTCATGTCATTCGAAGTAGGGACTAGCACTTCTCTCCTGTATCTAGGTTAAGGCAGTATTCCTCCATGGTGAATGTGTATGAAAGGTTCTTTTGTGCACCAGGAATACATCCTGGTTCCACTGTCTGAGGTCCCTTAGACTGCTCAGTCTTTCTTGCTGAGACACATATTCATGGATGACTGAGTCAGCCCCATGCTGGATTGCCAGCTATCAGCCTGGGGTTCGTTAGCTCCTCCTTCTTCAGGTCAGCTGTCTCTATGTTTCTGCCACTTGGTCTTGTCTGCTCCATCTGTGTCTGTGTTCTAGTTCCACTCAGTGTTTAGATATGGGTGTTGCCTTCTCTTTCCAACAGGTACTAGATAAGGACTCCATGATGGTGGATAAGTTAGTTGTTGATCTCACTATCCGGAAAGGGCATTTATGGTAGCCTTTATACATTTGCTCAAATTGTTAGTTGGCAACAGACTTGTAGGTCTCTAGACCTTTCTTTAGGTACAGTTTTCTCTTCAAAACAATAATGTCTCTTTTTGTTCTATCTCTCTCTGTGTTTCTCTTTCTCACTCACACTGAGTCACTCTCTGTCTTCTGTCTTCTATTCTTACGCTGAGTCAATCTTTCTAGTAACACATTCTTTCCTCTCATCCCCTACGCATTTTCCTAGTTCTCTCCTTATTCAGCCTCACCTCCCATGTTCTCTGGGGGACTTGTCCCTTCTACCTTCTGTGAGGGAATTTATATGAATCTCTCCTAGTTTATATGAATGTTCTATCCTAGTTCCTCTGATGGTGTGAATTATAGGCTGGAGATCCTTTGATCTAGGTGTAAAATTCAATTGTGAGTGAGTACATACTATGTTCCTCCTTTTGTGACTGTGTTACCTCATTCAGGATGGTTTCTTCAAGTGCCAACCACTTGCCTGCAAATTTCAAGATTCCATTATTTTATTCTGCAGAGTAGTATTTCAATGTGTAGATGTGCCATTTCTTCTTAATCCATTCTTCAGTTGAAGGGCATCTGGTTGCTTCCATGTTTTTGCTATTACAAAGAATGCTACTATGAACATAGTTGAGCACATGTCTTTGTTTCATGGATCTGAGTCATTTGGGTATATGGCTAACAGGGTTTTGCTGGGTCCTGTGGTAACCTAATTCCCATTTTCCTGAGGAACCACCATACTGATCTCCAAAATGGCTGTATGTGTTTGCACTCCCACCAGCAGTGGAGGAGTGTTCCCCTTTCTCCACATACTTAACAGCAGGAGTTGTCTTTGGTGTTTCTAATGTTAGCCCTTCCGGAAGGAGTAAGATGGTATCTCAAAGTTGTTTTGATTTGCATTTCCCTGATAGCTAAGGATGTTGAACACTTTCTTAAGTGTCTTTCAGCTTTTTTGATTTCCTCTATTGAGAATTCTTTTTCAGTTCTGTACCCCTTTTTTTAATAGGTTTATTTGGTACTTCGTTGAGTAGTTTCTTGAGTTCTTTGTATATTTAGAGATCTGCCCTTTGTGTGATGTAGTATTGGTGAAAATCTTTTCCCAGTCTGTGGGATGCCTTTTGGTCTTGTCCACTGTGTCCTTTGCCTTACAGAAGCTTCTAACTTTGAAGAGGTCCCATTCGTTAATTGTTGATCTCAGTATCTGTGCTCTTGGAGTTATGTTCAGGAAGCAGTCTCATATATCAATTTCTTCAAGGGTACCTCCTACTTTCTTTTCTAAGACGTTCAGTTTGGGTGGAATAATGTTGAGGTCTTTGATCTATTTGGATTTGAGTTTTGTGCATGGTGATAGACATGGGTCTATCTGTGGTCTTTTACACACCCTCATCCAATTGTGCCAGCACCATTTGTTGAAGATGCTTTCCTTGCCCCATTGTATTCTTTTAGCCATTTTGTTTAAAGTCAGGTGTTTATAGGTGTGTGCGTTTGTATCAGGATTTTCAATTTGTTTCCATTTGTCTACCTTTCTTTTTTTTGTGCCAATTCCAGGCTGTTTTCAGGCATATATCTCGGTAGTAGAGCTTAAAGTTAGGGATGGTGATGCCTCCTGAAGTTCTTTTATTTTACAGGGCTGTTTTGGCTATCCCAGGTCTTTTGTTTTTCCGTATAATGTTGATTATTATCCTTTCACGGTCCATGAAGAATTGTGGTGGGATTTCAATAGGGATTGCATTGAATCTCTAGATTGGTTTTGGCAAGATTTTCATTTTTATTATATTTATCCTACCTATCCAATAACCTGGGAGATCTTCCCATTTTCTGGTATATTCTTTAATTTATTTGTTTAGAGCCACAAACTTTTTATTATATAGGTCTTTCACTTATTTGGTAAGATACTTTATGTTGCTTGTGGCTACTGTAAAGGGTGATATTTCTCTGGTTTCTTTCTCTGTCTCTGTGTCATCTGAATAAAGTATGGCTACTGAATTTTTTGAGTTTATCATATATCCTGCTAATTTGCTGCAGATGTTTATCATCTGCTGTCTTTCTGCACTCACTCCTTTCTCCTGAAAACAAGGTAGCTAGCTTTCACAGGGTACTACACAATCACATGATGTGATTATTCCATGTTGTAACTACTATCGAGAGATTTCAGCACAGAAAAAGAGATGCCTAATCTGTATTTTCCCACTGAGGTCAGATGAAATGTAATCACTTATTTCATGGTTGTCACTGGGGCTGCAGACAAGTAGGAAAAGAAAAAAAAAAAGAAACAAAAACAAAAGAAAACAGGAACAAGATCTCAAACAATAAATTTAGTCTTTCTCCAATCTCAAGCCTGGGTGATGGCTCCACTGATTTAGAAATCTGAACACAGTCCTGTTCAAGAAGAGAACATTGAATAATGCAGCAATTTTCTCACCTGTATCCTGAAGCAACTGTCCTGGGTCATCAGGATGCTTGTAGAAGTAATCTTCCCAGACCAATTCTCTAAGAGTATTCAAATTACCATGAAGACAACACTTTTTATTATTATTCTTTTGTCAAGAATTTCAGGAATAAAACTCCCAAACGCATTAGAGCTATCACCCAAGCATCTAACAGGAGAAAGCTACATCTTCTTTGTGATATGGCTCCTTCCATTCTTTCCGGTTTTTCTGAAGTGTCTGTGACTACTAGATAAAATGTACACCCAGTTACCCTGACCTTAGCAAGAAACCACAAAACAAACTTCTTCTGTGCCATATGCCCTAAAATATCTCAAGTTTTTAATAATCTGGGCACCCTTCCCTCTATTGAATAATTTAATCATTCCAGTCTGCATTGTGTAATTGTATCTGCAACATCTGCACATTGTGTGGAAGAGGAGGGGATGATCTCACACACTGTTGGAAGACAATGGGGTTGTTTGTTTTAGACAGGAATAAGTGACATTGAGTTGTATCTCTACAGGTGTCTACAAGGTCTGCATCTTGAGTAGAAGCCAGAGCCAAGGAACCCTGAGATGTGTCTTTAAGGACACTCTAACCCTTGAGGAAGTGCTCTTCATGTTCAAGCTTAACCAGCCAGTCAGCAAAACAAGGCCAACCTGCCAGTTACAGGCATTGCAAGATACTTCCTGTAAACATACTTTAGGCTTTTACTCTTGCATTTGGGCTTCGTTTTAAGCAGAAGTGCTAGTGTATTGATTTCTGTTCTGGGAGTGTAACTGTAGTAAATTGTGAGTGGACCATGGATGAGCACAGAAGCCACAACATGGTGAGTGAGGGGATGCTCTCCTCAGATGTTGAGGATGGGATGGGGAGGCCTGGTAATTGGTGTGGCAGGCCTACCAGGTTGCTTGGTGGGAAACTTTGGCCACATTCAGTGTTCTGTAAGGTACCATATGGTCCTAGCAACTCCCCATACCCGGGTGTTAGAGTGTGAATATTTCACACAGTGGGAAATCATTTCATTTCCATCAGAGAGCTTTGTGTAGAAAGACATTGATAGTCAGCACCAGAGTTCTTTTGGTGCACAGGGAGGCAAGTAGCCAAACCTGGAGAGGCCTAATTTCTCCAGTGTCTTCTACAAATTCTGCAGTAAACATTTAATGTGTAGGTACAAGATTCATGTTTAGTTATTTATGTGTATCCTGTAAAAGGCATTTTCTTTATTTAAGTACATACTTATATTTATTTATTTTTGATTTTTTGATATAGCTTTTTTCTTTCATTTTTACATATTCATTATTTTTTTTTCTTATTTTACATATTGATCACCGTTCCCATTTCCTCCCTCCCATGCCTCCCAATTTGGCCCCCATCCCATGTCCCATTCCTGTTCCCACTCCACAGGGAGGGTGTTGGCTTCCAGGTTGAGTCAAAAATCTGTCAGGTCATTTGGAGTAGGGACTATGCCCTCCCTCCTGCCTCTAGGCTAAGTGAGTATCTCTCCCAAAGTCATTTCATGTTCCAGGGATACATCCTGGTTCCAGGGAGACAACTTTTTTCTAGGTATAGCATTGGTGCATGACAAAGTTGCTCTGTAGAGCAGGCTAGTCCCAAACTCATAGAGATATACATTCCTCTGTCTCCTGAGAGTGATATTATAGGCGTTGGACACTGAACATATATGTACATGGCATTCTTGTGTCGGATTCCACTCCACTACTAAACTGTGATGTGAAAGAATAGAATTGTACATATAACATATCCCTATGCTTATTCATAGGGATAGTGAGAACCATAAAATATGATTTAGCTAAGGGTTTGCTGCCTATAAAATAGCCCAAAGGTGAGTAGTGTACTAATAAGGCATGTTAGGATTAGGATGCTAAAATATAAATTTGATCTTTAGGATTGTCCAGGACATTTGGCTCTAAACCATGACAAAAGAGAAACTCCTCATTCACAAAGAGCCCCCAGGCCCATCTCCTTTTGACAAAACAGCACTTTTAGAAGCTGCTCAGGGGACATTCCTTGGTCACAGTTAACCTTAGGCCCTGTTGTGCCAGAAAGGGCCAGTTGTCTAGAGAAAATCATAGTCCTCCCAGACGGGAAAGTGACAACTGTTTGAAAGTGAAAACCCTTTTGTTTTGAGGGTTGGGCTGAGCAAGCAATACTTTCACTTTAGTTCCTCAATCATGGAGATGGATCAATCCTCCTTCTCAAAACTAGAAACTTGATTTGCAGAGACAGTAACAACCAGGGGTATTTGCCTTAGGACATTTCCATCATGCCCTGAGATATGCAGAATAAAATAGAGCTCCTCCTATAAAACAAGGAAGATGCTTATAAGGGAATGCAATTGTCGGGAGCCAGGGTCTTTAAGTAGGTGTCATTTCAGATCCTGAGAACACAGCTCTTACTCCTGCTGCCTTCCTAGTGCTCTCCCATTTCCTTCCATTTCCTCCTGGAAGTTGTAAAGAGGTGGCAATTCTTTTTTTTTTTTTGAAGTGTCAGATTTATTTCCTCAACTACATCTATTGAAATGAAGCAAAATTACAATCAGTGGTTTAAGTATCCATTTCCAGAAGTTAGAAAAAAAAGACATAAAATCAATTTCAAAGACAGTAGAAGGTAATAACAAAGATAGCAGACATTTATAAAATATAAAACAGAATGACAGAGAAAAATTGGCTAAGCTCAATGTTTCTTTCTAGAAACTAACATAACAGATAACCCCTTAACAAAATGATCAAGAAAAATAAAATAATAAAAACTACCAACATGGGAAGGTATTAACACTATTCTAGTTTGAAGATAAAGAAATTTAATAGAGAAGAAAAACATACTAAAAGTGCCTACATAGAAATAAATCAGAAATTTTTACAGAAATAGGCAAATTTCCTTGAGAAGCACACTGACCATGTCTTAGTTTGGTTATTATTGCTGATGAAATAGCATAGTTGAGGAGGAGAGAGAATACTTGGCTTAGGTTTCCAAAGCACAGACCATCACTAAGGGAAAATAGGACAGAAACTCAAACAGCACAGGAACATGGAGGCAGTCACTGATGCAGAGGTCATGGAGGGGTGTTGCTCACTGACCTGCTCAACATGGCTTGCACAGCCTGATTTCTTACAGAACCCGGGACCACCAGCCCAGGGACTTTCCATTCACAAAGGGCTGGGCCCTGCCCCCATCAGTCACAAATGAAGAAAATGCTCTACAGTCTTGCCTACAGCCCAATCTTATGGAGGCATTACCTCAGATGGATTCCCTCTTCTCAGAAGATTCTAGACTGTGTCAAATTGATATAAAATTATACAGTACAAACCACAACATTATAAGAAGAAATGGGAAATCTCAATGATATATATGTATTTATTTTATTTTTTATTTTTTTTTGATGGATGGGATTATTTATATTTACCATAACATTTTATCATTTTTTTTAATTTTTTATAATTTATTTTATATAACAAAATCCATTTAAATGAAAACAAACATTTATAGACAATATTTGAAAATTTGGGCGTTGTTCTTTCCAAACTACTTCCTGCTGGTAAGGGCCACTGTCATGGGTGATTCGAAGAAGATTCAGAAATCCTGGCTGTAGTCTGTAAAGCTGCTTTGTCCAGCTGTTTTGAATGTAGGATCACCTCGTACTCTGTTTCAGGCAGTCTGGCTTGATCAAACCACATTAGTCTGGAATGAATCCACATCTTTTCATTTTCTGTGGAAACAAAAATAGAAATCCTTTTCCCCAGTAACTTATCCTTGAACTTAAATTTTGGAGTCAAAGCATTTTTTTAAATTTAATTTAATATTTTACATGTCGATCCCAGTTCCCTCTCCCTCCCTTCCTCCCTCCCTGCTTCCCTCTCTCCCTCCTTCCCTCCCTTTAACCCTCTCTGCCCTCTCACATGCATTCTAACCACCCTTGTAAGTTGTTTGGTGTTTTCCGCCTGCTGCTGCTAGTCTTGTCCCGCTGCCGCACCATCCCCAAATAATGCACAGAGACTCTGTATTTGATATAATCCTGTTGGCCGGGTTACTTGTTTCTTATCAGCTAGCTCTGACTTAATTATTAACCCATTTGTGTTAATCTATGTATTTCCATGTAGTCTTCTTACCCGGAACTGGCTTCCGTGTACTGCTCTCTCCAGACTCTCCATCTTGGCTCCTCCTCACTACTTCCTATTTCCTCCTTGTCTGTCCTATCTTCCTTTCCTATTAACCAACAGTGCTTTATTATTACCCAGTATGAGAAACATACACAGAATGACATCTCACATCACACCCTCCCCTCCCATTCCACCACCACTATTCCATATGTTGGGGAATGCCATCCAGTTGGGGTCATGTAGATATGACAGGTTATGTGAAGTAGGGACTAGGGCTTCTCTCCTGTCTCTAGATTAAGGCAGTTATCCCTCCATGGGGGATGTGTTCGCAAAGTCCTTTGTGCACCAGGGATACATCCTGGCTCCACTGTCTGAGGTCCCTTAGACTGCTCAGTCCTTCTGGCTGAGAACCATATTCAGTGGGGCCTGAGTCAGTCCCATGCTGGCTTCCCAGCTATCAGTCTAGTGGCCATTAGCTCCTCCTTGTTCAGGTAAGCTGTCTGTATGTGTTTCAGCCTCTCCATCTTGTCCTTTCCATCTGCATCTGGGTTCTAGTTGGACTCAGTGTTTATGTATGGGTGTTTGATCCTGTTTCCAACAGGCATTAATTGAGGGCTCCATGGATAAGTTAGTTGTTGATCTCACTCTCCGGGAAAGGCATTTATGATAGCCTTTCCACGGAAGCTCAAATTGTTAGTTGGGAGCAGTCTTGTAGTTCTCTAGACATTTATTTGTGTTCAATTTAATCTTCAAACCAATATTGGTTCCCTCTTTTATGTTCTCTCTGTGTGTCTCTGTCTCTCTCTCTCTCTTTCCTGTCTTCTATTCCTAACCAGGCTCAATCTTCCTGGTCGCACATGTTTTCCTTTCCTCCCCCTCGTTTTCTCCTACTTCTCTCTCCATTTGCTGCTCCCCCCCCCACTTCCCATGAGCTCTGGGGGACTTGGTCCTTCCTGGTTCTGTGAGAGACTTTATATGAATCTCTTAGAATAGACCTTGTATCCTAGTTCCTGTGCTGGGGTGAAATAAGGAAAGTACAGAAAGCCAAGAAAAAACAATTAAGCATGTGAAGGAAATGGTTCAAGACTTGAAAACTGAAATAGAGAAAATAAAGGCAACACAAACTGAAGGAATGCTGGAAATTGAAAATCTGGGCAAAAATCGGCAACTACGGACATAATCATAACCAACAGAATTCAAAAGATGGAAGAGAGAATCTCAGGAGCAGAAAATAAACTAGAAGAAATTGATTCATCGACCAAAGAAAATCATAAATCCAACAAATACTTAACACAAAACATCCAGCAAATGTGGGAAACCATGAAAAGACCAAACCTAAGAATAATAGGCATAGAGGAAGGTGAGGAAGACCAGCTCAAAGGTGTCGAAAACATATTCAACAAAATCATCGAGGAAAACTCCAAATCTGAAGAAGGACATGTCCATGAAAGTACAAGAAGCATACCGAACCCCAAATAGGCTGGACCAAAGAAAAAAGACCCCTCTACATATAGTAATCAAAACACCTATACAGAATAAAGAAAGAATATTAAGAGCAGCGAAGAAAAAGGACAGGTAACATATAAAGGCAGACCCATCAAAATTACACCTGACTTCTCCATGGAAACCCTCAAGGCCAGAAGGTCCTGTATAGATGTTCTAAAAGTATTAAGAAAACATGGATACCAGCCTAGGCTACTATATCCAGCAAAAGTCTCAATCAATATAGATGGAGAGAACAAGATATTTAATGTATAAGCCAGATTTTCCCAATACGTATCTACAAATACAACCGTACAGAAAGTATTGGAAGGAAAACTCCAACCCAAGGAAGGAAACTAAGCCCCCCAAAATGTAGGTAACAGATAATCCAACTACACCAGAAACCAAGGGTGAAGCAGAACTAATATATTCACAATACCACTGCCAACAACAAACCTAAATCAAACAAACATCAGCAATCAATGGTCCTTACTCACCCTCAACATTAATGGTTTTAACTCACCTATAAAAAGACACAGGCTAACAGAATGGATATGAAGACAGAATCCATCCTTCTGCTGCATACAAGAAACACCTCTAAGCTTAAAAATAGACATTACTTCATGGTAAAGGGTTGTGAAAAGATTTTCCAATCAAATGGAAATAAGAAGCAAGCAGGCATAGCTATCCTAATGTCTAACAAGTTAGACTTCAAACCAAAATTAGTCAAAAGAGATGAAGACGGTCATTTCATATTCATTGCAGGAGAAATCCATCAACACAAAGTCTCAGTTCTGAACATCTATGCCCCTAATACAAAGTCACCAACATTAGTAAAAGAAACACTACTAAAACTCAAAGTTCATATAAAACCTCACACACTTATAGTGGGAGACTTCAATACACCACTCTCAACACTAGACAGGAAAACAAATCAGAAACTCAACAAAGAAACAAAAGAATTAACAGAAGTTATGTCTCAACTGGGGTTAACAGACATCTGTAGAACATTCCCTCCAAAGACAAAAGAATATAACTTCTTCTCTGCTCCACATGGAACCTTCTCTAAAATCGACCACATACTAGGTGACATAACAAACCTCAACAAATACAAGAGAATAGGAATAGTCCCCTGTATCTTATCAGACCATGGTGCTTTAAAAGTGGGATTCAACAGCAACACAAATAGCAAAAAACCTACAAACTCATGGAAACGGAACAATGTGTAATTGCACCACTCCTGGGTCAAAGAAGAAAGAAAGAAAGAAATTATGGACATTCTTATACTTTCTATTATTCAACAAGAATGAGGATACAACATACCCGAACTTATGGGACACCATGAAAGCAGTGCTACCAGGGAAGTTCATTGCACTAAGTGCCCATATGAAGAAAATAGAGGATAGTCACATAAGAGAATTAACAGCACAACTGAAAGCCTTAGAACAGAGAGAAGCAAATTCACCCCGCAGGAGTAGATGCCAGGAAATAATCAACTTGAGGGCTGAAATCAACAAAATAGAAACCAGGAAAACAATACAAAAAATTAATGCAACGAAGAATTGGTTTTTTGAGAAAATCAACAAGATAGACAAACCTTTATCCAAATTAATGAAAAAGCAGAGACAGAACATGCAAATTAACAAAATCAGATACAAAAAGGGGAACATAACAACAGACAAAGAGGAAATATAGACAATTATCATGTCATATTTTGAAAATCTATATTCCATAAAAATTGAAAATTCAAAGGAAATGGACAAATTTCTGGATAATTATCACTTACCAAAATTAAATCAAGAACAGACAAACAACTTAAATAGACCTATAACCTGCAATGAAATAGAAGCAGTCATCGAAAGCCTTCCAACTAAAAAAAGTCCAGGGCCAGATGGATACAGTGCAGAACTCTACCAGACATTCAAGGAAGAACTAATACCACTACTCCTCAAACTCTTCCACAAGGTAGAAACAGAATGTTCATTGCCAAACTCTTTTTATGAGGCCACAATAACTGAGTTGGCAATTCTTCATAAGAAGTTTACATAGAATAAGACATAAGTTAAGCAAGACTTCTCTGGCCCAGGTTTTATCTTCTCTTTGTTATACCTTTCCTATCTTCCTCATTTTCTGGCACATCTGTGTCCGAAACTGTCGTTAAAGTGTTGACCTGCTGTTGCATGTCACTGGTGTACTATGAAATCATTATGGTACTATCTTTCCTGTTGTAGTCTTTCATTGCCTTACTGGCCCGACTTATAGTTTCGTGATCCTATTTAAATTCTTCAAATTGTCAGCTGGCATCTGACCCTGGAAGAACTTAAAAGTGGCAGCAATTGTGGAATGCAAAATATCTTTTAGGAGCCAGACAGTGATGATGTATGCCTTTAATGCCAGCCCTCAGATGGCCCATGCAGTCAGATTTCTGTGAGTTTGAGACTAGTGTGCTCTATAGAGTTTGCCCCACTACAACTAAGGCTATAGCACAGGTAACCGAGAAACCCTGTGTCAAAAAATTATCTGTTGTAGGCTTTCTCCTCTTGGAATATTAATGAGAGAAGGTTGCATGCTATCATTACAGAGAATTTTTTTTTTTTCTTTTCTTTTTAACCTCTTTAGTCTATGGAGTTTTTCATGCTATCATTTCAGAGATTTTTTTTTTCACTTTTCTTTTTTTTTTAACCTCTTTAGTCTATGCTATGGAGTCATTTCTCACTGGAAAGGCAAATTCCAGAACTGCTTTACTCCCAGCATTTTAAAATTAATTTTGTGAGTCATGCTTTCTCATTGACAATGGTTGCTTTCATCCCAGTATGTTGCTTTCCAGTGCAATGTATTCTTTCATCTTAAACACACCTCATTAAATTAATCGACTGGTTACCCTCAGAAGGTAGAAGGAATATTTTTTTTTGTTTTGTTTTGGTTTGGCTTTTTTTTTTTTTTTTTTTGTACCAAGCATCTTAAACACCTAATTTGAGGATACTAATTACTTTTAAGGAGATATTTAATGAACAGAACTCATTAATTTGAAACACTGCACATTGATTTAAAATATAATCCACCTCTACATCACAAATGATCTCAATGACAACAAGATAAAAAAGACCCCTGTGTTTTAAAATTGTCCATATGAGTCATGAAGTTGACTGTCCATTGCACTTACAGCAAAAAGATTTGCATGTGGAGCATGAATGCTGCCTTCAGACCAGAACAGAAAGAATAGTTTATTGCATGCACTGCAAGGAGAACCAGGGTGTATGTCAGTTGGTTTATCCGTCATAAAAATTGCCGTGATTGCTGAATCATCTTTCAGCAATACATGATCACAAGTTTTTTAAATTTCCATACTCACTAGCTACCATAGCATGTTTTAGGAAAGTTGAGTTCCTGGGCAAAAAGGAATTTCTTATCTGCTCTTTTCTCAAGTGTTCATGGTGTTTAGTGTGTGGACAGGGTAGTTTCCACATGCCATGGCATTATACATGTGGTCAGAAGCAGAAATTAAATCATTCTGTAATAATTTTTGTGTGGGTATAATGGGGCTGGTTTTGCCTTAAACCACAAGAAGCCATTAGAGTTTGCAGAACCATAGAAAGATAGAGTGCTCTCTAAAAATGGGGGTTAACAATGGTCAATATCTTGGTTTTCCTGGCTGAGTTTCTCTGGTGTTTTGATAAAAAGTTGATTATATTTTCCAGCGTTTGTTCTTGTCTTTGTCTCTGCATCTCCCCTTTATCCTTTCCCAAATATTGTATACCTTCTTGATCACCATACATTTGTTGTAAATATAAAAGTCACAGTATGTCAAAGTATGACCTGAATGTTTCTGGGATTTTTTTCTGTGTCCATTTTTATGTCCCCATTTTCGTTTCTGATTTTGTGAATTTGCATGTTTTCTCTCTGCTTTTTCTTTAGATTGGATAAAGTTTTGTCTATTTTGTTCATTTTCTTGAAAAACCAACCCTTTGTTATATTGTTTGTTTTTTTTTTTTTTTTGCATTATTTCCCTGGTTTCTGTTTTATTGATTTCAGCCCTCAAATTTATTATTTTCTGGTGTCTACTCCTCCAGGCTGAGTTTGCTTCTTTTTGTCCTAACGCTTTCATTTGGGGTGTTAATTCTCTATTGTGACTATCCTCTGTTTATTTTCATATGGGAACATAGTGCAATGAACTTCTCTGGTAGCACTGCTTTCAAGGTGTCCCATTAGTTTGGGTATGTTGTGTCCTCATTCTTGTTGAATATTAGAAAGTCCTTAATTGCTTTATTTCTTCTTTGATGCAAGTATAGTGCAATTGAACATTGTTCAGTTTCCATGAGTTTGTAGGGTTTCTGTGATTTGTGTTGTTGTATTCCAATTTTAAAGCATGCTGGTCATATAAGATACAGGGGACTGTTCTATTTCTCTTGTATCTGTTGAGGTTTGTTTTGTCTCCTACTATTTGGTTGATTTTAGAGAAGGTTTCTTGTGGAGCAGAGAAGAAGTTATATTCTTTTCTGTTTGCATGGAACGTTCTATAGATGTCTGTGAAACCCAACTGAGATGAAACTTCTGTTAATTCTTTTGTTACTTTGTTAAGTTTCTGACTTGTTGTCCTGTCTAGTGGTGACAATGGTGTTTTGAAGTCTCCCAATATAAGTGTGTGAGGTTTTATGTGAGGTTTGAATTTTAGTAGTGTTTCTTTTATGAATGTGGTTGCCTTTGTATTTGGATCATAGTTGTTCAGAATTGAGACTTTGTATTGATGAATTTCTCCTGTGATGAATACGGAATGACTGTTTTCTTCTCTTTTGATTAATTTTGGTTGGAAGTCTAACTTGTTAGATTTTATGATAGCCACACCTGCTTGCTTCTTGGGTCCATTTTACTGGAAGATCTTTTCTTAGCCTGAGGTAATGTCTATCTTTGAAGCTTAGATGTATTTCTTGTATGCAGCAGTGAGATGGATTCTGTGTGCATATCCACTCTGTTAGCCTGTGTCTTTTTACAAGCAAGTTAAGGCCACTAATGTTGATGGAGAGTAAGGACCATGGATTGTTAATGCTTGTTTGTTTTAGATTTGTTGTTGGCAGTGGTATTGTGAATTTATTAGTCCTGCTTTACCCTTGATTTGTGGTGAAGTGCATTATCTTTTGCCTACATCATTGTGAGCATAGTTAACTTCCTTCAGTGGGAGTATTCCTTCCAAAACTTTCTGTATTGCTGGATTTGTAGATACATATTGTGAAATCTGGCTTTGTCATTAAATATCTTGTTTTCTTCATCTATACTGATGGAGAGTTTTGCTGGGTATAGTAGCCTGGGCTAGCATCTGTGGACTCTTTGTACTTGTAGAACATCTGTCCAGGACCTTCTCGCCTTGAGACTTTCCATGGAGTAGTCAGGTGTAATTTTCATTGGTCTGCCTTTATATGTTACCTGTAATTTTTCCTTCGCTGTTCTTAATGTAATTTCTTTATTTGTATGTTAGATGTAAGTATTTGTTGGATTTATGATGTTCTTTGGTCGAGGAACTTATTTCCTCTACTTTATCTTCTGTGCCTGAGATTCTCTCTTCCATCTCTTGAATTCTGTTGGTTATGCTTGCATCTGTAGTTCCTGATCATTTGCCTAGTTTTTCTATTTCCAGCATTCCTTCGGTTTACGTTTTATTTATTGTCTCCATTTCCGTTTTCAAGTCTTGAACCATTTCCTTCACTTGCTTAATTGTTTTTTCTGGCTTTCTGTTCTGTCTTCAAGAAATTTGTTCATTTTTTCCATTTTTTGTTTGTTTTTTTCTTCCATTTCTTTAAGGTTTTTTGTGCCATCTTCTTTGAGGGACTCTATCATTTCTTATGGCAATAATTTTTAATTTGTTCTCTTCTACTTCATCTGCTTTGTTGTTTACTGGTCTATTTGGTATAGATTCCATAGATTCTGGTGCTGTTGTTCTTGTCATTCTTTTGTTAGGTGTTTTATTGTATTTCCATCTTCCCATAGCTTCTTCCCAGTGTGTTTTGGTGGGTCAGAAGTTTGATGTCTGTAGCTCTGGGTGGTCCAAGCTCTCTAGGAGGTCTCTCCACAGGCAGGGCCTGGCAATGGGGTTATAAGTTCAGATTCCAGCTGAAAACTGGCAATGCAAGTCAAAGATTTTGAAGGCTGGTACCCAGGATGTTCCTTAAGCTGATAGGCAGATCTAGTCTGGGCCTGGCACTCTCCAGCTGAGGCCTCTTTGGCAGAGGCCCTACAATGGTGGTCAAGTATCCACCCTGCAGGAACTCAGAGTCGTCCCATGGACACAGGTGATTCTCAGGGAGGGGCCTGAAAATCCATTAGAGGACTCTAGCCAAGGCCTGGCAATGGACAACAAATACTGGGCTGATACTCTGGATGTTTCTTCACTGATTGGCCTATCTAGCTGGGACCTAGCACTCTCTATCTGATGTCTCTTTAGCAGAGGCCCTGCAATGAGGGCCCTTTCACTCATTACTTTAACACTATAAAAAGCCTCATTGAAAAGGTTAATTTCTCTAAATCCAATCCTACACATTTGCTTCGTATTTTATGAAGTAATTCATATGGGAGGAAACTGTTAAGACTTTTAACACATAAGTACCTGGGTTACAGGAATGAGTATTCATGATATTGTATATTCACAGGTGAAAATATGTTTGGTTAAAGTTTTCATTTAATTTTAATTATGGAATGGCAGTGCATGTACTTGTGTTTGCTTAGACTTCTTCCCAAGAATGTTGGCCTCTTGAGTGATTCTTCAGCAGGAACTACAGAATTTTGTCAAAATCCTGACATAGGTCCTGGCAATGAATGTTCCATAATTTTTCTCGTCCATATCTCTAACCCTGCCTCTATCCTTTCTCTATCATCTTGATATGAAGTGATAGGGAAGAGCTCATGAAAGAGGAAATCAAAATCATGCAAATAATTTGGTGAAGATTTTAGCCATCATACTTTTCTTTAATTTCAATAAACAATTCTTTTTTTTTTTTTTTTTTTTTTTTTGTGGAGCATGGTTCTTACTAAGATATCTACACCCAAGATAAATGACAAACTGGTCAGCCCTTCTGATGTAATCTGCAACCCAAGAGAGAGACATAGAGAGAGACAGACAGACAGAGAGACAAAGACACAGAGAGAATAAAGACAGCATGAGGAGAGAGAGAGAGGGAAAAGAGAGATAATGGGAGAAACGGAGATGTCCACCCAAGTTTCTCCACCTTCTGGTTTCGTACTCTGTACCAAAGGCACAGCATATAAGACTGGAGAACAAACCTCCCCTATGATTGGTGGCTATGCTTGAAGCTCTGATTGGCTACTGAAGCCTGAATTACAGGACTAAATGAGCAGAAAAGACACAGAACTTGAGGGCAGGTTTGGATCAGGACTACCAAACATTCTAAACACTTTGTATAGATAAAGAAGCCATTAGGGTTCCCACGCAACAACCCAGCCTCCATGGGTATGCAGATATTAGTTTAAGTATGGCTTCTTCCTTCTTGCCAGGGATGATATGGAGAGAAAGGATTCTGGAGTTGGTGGGATCACTTTTATCAGGAAGTGTGCTTTACAAGATTTCTATTAGGTGCCAGCCTGTAGAACCTCGACATCTGTTCCTTGAGAGATGGACAAAGCAGGTTGTGTAAAGCTTCAGTCTTAACATTGAGCTGCAGTTGGAGAGAGGATGGTTCGAGTCCTGGCAGTGTTTGGTAGCATTGTTTCAAGCCCTGCACTCAGGTTGTCAAGGGGGTGGGCTACCCTGGATTCACCTCACTTCAGACTTTACCCTTGAATGGCCTCCCATTGTGTCCCCAGAGTAGTGGAAAGGGACAAGGTATCCTGAGAAAATTGGGAGCATTGGTTGAGGGGAGGGAGAGTTAGGACAAAGAGAAGGGGAGAGGAGAATGGGAGAGGAGAACAAGAGGCATTAACAAGACTGAGTTTTGGAAACAATAGAGGAGGTCAACAAAAGAGATACCATACTAGATGGAGATATAATAGGTGGTAAGAGAAATCTGGCCCTAAGAAAATGTCCAGAGATCTACAAGGATGACCCCAAATAAGAATATAAACAATAGTGGAGAGGCTACCTTAAATGCCCTTCCCTATAATTAGGTTGATATCTACCTCATAGGATATTCTAGAGCTTTCATCCAGGAGTTGACAGAAACAGAAGCAAACATACTCAGGTAAGCACTAAGTGGAACTCCTGGAATCAAGTTACAGAGAGGGAGGAGTGATAAGTACAGGGGACAACCAGGTTTGAGATACCCACAGTATCACCTAAGCAAAACAATGTGGAGCTCATGCACCCCAGTCTGTTAGTCGGGAAAACATAATATGACTGACCTAAAACCTCTGAAAATGCATCTCATTTAGAAGGCCTGGTAACTCTAAGGGACCTCTGGCAGTGGGATCAGGATGTATGATATATATGATATGATATATGAAAGATATATGAAAGACTTCAGGAGACCATTCCCCATGGACATATACTCACTCAGCCTAGACACATGTGGTGGGCCTTGTCCCTGCGCCAAATGGCTTTGGGGTTGCTGCAGACATGAGATCGAGAGGGAACAAAGATGGATATGTAAAATAATTTTTATTCTATTTTAACAGAATTCATTAAAAGTAAGAACTGGAAATAAGGTGGAGTCAGTACATTAGCTAATATTTGCTGGTGCCATGTCCCTGAAGACCCAGAGCTTTGGGCAAGTTTATGGACACTGTCCTGAAGCAGTCACAGACTAACTTTGACTGTGTTATGAACATCATACCCCAGCATCCACTTTCAGCTTGGGTGACTATGAAATCCTGAAATTCCTACCTCCGCTCTCTAAGAACCATTACTAATGGCATCTGCCACCATGACTGCCTTCATAGCTTCATGTTTCCTTACATTAGAATGATGGGATGAATAACATGAAGTATTACACTTAACTGTATAAAAAACCTCTTAACTCTGTGAAACTGGCTGTCACTATTAGCAGTAATAGACAGAACCCTTCCAAGGCATTTGGTGAGTTTTAACAGACTAAATTATAATTTAAAATAATATTTCCCGTATTTGGAAGACAATGGACTTTGAGGCAGTAAATCGGTATTTGTTCATCTTCTGTTACTGGAGTTAGGACCAGAGCCTGTTGTCTGGCTACACTAACAACCAGGCTCAGTCATTCATCATAAGTGAGCCAAGCTAATGAACAAACTTCTCTGTTGACAAGCCAAACTACAATGCCAGCACTCTGAATTCAAGGTGGACAGATATCTCTCATGTCCTAGGACAGACTAATCTATAATGTGAGTTCTATTTAAGACAGGATGTCACAGTAATACTATACTTAAAAAGAAGAGAAAAAATACAAAAGTAAAATTGATGAAAATTTAAAGCATATTAATTCAGTTTGAGCACTTATGAAAACAAAAAAGAAAACAGTAAATAATCTATACCAAGGGTCTTAATAGACTTAGAGTGCAAATATTTTGCAAAACAAAATAACAAAGCTAAATATGGAATTTTCTCCATCTCTAAAACACTCCCTTATACTTGGTTCCTGTTTCTGCTACAAGGTGGTCATATGTAAGAAGTCAATGTTTCTTTCATAGAGACATTTTCATTTGAAAGACTCAAGACTTTTTCTACAATGTGACTCCCTGGAAAATGAGAATTTTATGAGTCTACACTTGCCCTGGTGGTAGGCCAAAAGTGGACCCCACAAAGTGGACTTATGATCTCCACACAAATGTCATGGTCTAAAAACCGGTAATCAATTTACAGACACACACATACAACAGAATTTGTTGTGTTTCTGTTTTGGTAAAAGTTTCTTTGCCATGGTATTTTATAGCATCTTTGCATAATGCATGTTGAAGGCAGTACTTAAATTTGAAGTACCCATGGACAAATAGTGAGGACATGAAGAAGCGTGGAATTTGAAGTACTAATTACTTATATTCATATCCACAGCACAATAAGCTATATTGTGGAGTAATGTCATGTGCCACGGTGTTACTGATGGTGCCTGAGTGAGTTACAGCATTTTTAAGTTGCAGATCAAACACAATTCTCCAGCAAGTGTGGAGCAAAGTGTTGTAGACTGGAGTTCATAGGACTGTAATCAGAAACAGCATCTCAGTACCATGTCCATTTCTCAGTCAGTGAGTGTGGACAAGTGGAAGACAAGCTATCATTGATGAAAAGAAGACAGAGACATAATATGATGTCAGGCAGGCAGATTGAGTCAATACTGAAAGCTCCATTTTATCATACACCAAAATTAAGTAGTCAAACAAAGGTGCGGCAATGGAAGGTGACTTCTATTAAAATATATAAAGGTAAAACAGAAATTGTGTCCACTAATGCTAAATTCACTACATAATTGCACATACTATGTGCCTTCAGGCACCCCATTGCTACAATTACTCCCTTCAGGGTGGTTAACCTGTCTACTCCCAAATCATTCCTATTTAGATAGGAGATATTCATCATCAAGGCACAGGTGTCCTGTAGCAGGAAAGATTATGTCTTAAGGACAATAGGAGTTAGTGGAGCACTTTGAACTCATAGCAAGTTGGAATGGATTCCCATTTAGGGTTTGAGAAACTTCAGACTGGCAGAATATATTCCAGGACTGCCACAGCCATACAGAAGCCTTGTATGCAAACAGATGATGAGATCTACCTTTAACTGCTTGGTAGCAGTGCACATGTTTAATCCCAGGACAAAGGAGGCAGCGTGCTTTTGCTTAGGTTGAGGCCAGCCAAATCCACAGAATGAGTATAAGTCCTGAACAGATAATCCCTGTTTTGAAAACAAAAAACAAAACGAAATCACATAAAGGAAAAATCAGATCAGCCTTCTGATGGTAGCCTACATGTATAAATGGTATTGAAGGAGGAAGCTTTCCCTCTTTGGCTGCTTACCCTAGCTCTGTGTACCAAGTTTATTCCTTTACTACCATTAGAGCCTACTTTTTTGGAATTTTGATGTATAATGAGCAGCTGAGAAATCCATCCTGATGAACTAAAACATTGCTGTACTCTTCAGATTCCCATTGGTAGGCAACCTTTGTTGGACTAACTACATCACAGCTTATGAGACATCCTAATTCACTTTCTACATATATGGTGAGATTCATCCTACATTCTTTTTTATGTAGAGAACCTTGATTACTGCAGTTGGTTTTTGTTTTGCTTTGTTTTTAATCTGATCACTGAAGATGTATTGGCTAACAATATTGCTCACAAATACATACTTCCTAGTTCAATTCCTCTGTACATATTCAATTTTCCATGAAGACTACTTTTATCATTATTATGCCTTTGCAAAGTGTTTGCTCTGAGTTTCAGGGATAAAATTGTACATCCATGAAGCCATCACTTGGCATTCTGCCATGAGAAAGATCATCTATCTTTTTTTGAGATCTGGTCCCTACTTTTCTTTCCTGATTGTCTGAAATTCCTTTGACAAACAGGTAAAAGGCAAATTTAGTTCAACTAAACTCAGTGTTAAACCAATTAAGAAATAACACTTTTTTTGTTTCCCTAATCACTGTGTGGTAGTTAATGAATATTTGGAGCTCCCTTCCAACTTTTTCACCTAGAATCACTCAATCCATTTAAGTAAGTATAGTTATCTAGCCACACTGTCTAGGAGGAAGAAAGGAAAATGCCTGTATACTACAGAAAGATAACACGGGTCAGCTATAGGACAATTGCTATAAAAATGCACATCACTGCTGATATAGAAAAGACTTTGTCTAGGGTAGAAGGCAAACAGTAACCATGGCAATTTGTACTTAAGCACTCTGCAACCACCTGGGAGATGTTTTTATCACTCAGGCCTTACTAGCCAATCAGGCCCCTTTGTGACCTGCCTGTCAAAAGAAGTGCAGGGCCCTTCTGGTCTGGATTTGAAGAGAAAGTGGAGCCAGTGATTTTGTGTGCTGTTCGTTGAGGAAGGGCAAACTGGAAAACCACAGCATGGTGAGTGAGGGGCTGCCGTCCTCAGATGTGTAGTGGGAGATGGTGAGGTGATGGATCCAGTGTGGTGAGTATTCCCTGGATATGCATTGGAAGCTGCACCCAGACTTCGTGTCCACTGAGTTCTCATGCAGTCCTTGAAATTCCCAGAAGGTAGAGGCAGGCCTCCAAATAACTACTCTGTGGGCTGTATATGCTTTGAGCACTGGAAGCAGGGAGGTGTGTATAGAAACCTCTTTTAAGTCAACTTCTTCATACTTCAGGGGCACTGAAAGCATCCAACAAACTTCCACAGGCCTTATAGTTAAGTACATTTTAGAAATTCAGCACTTTGCACTTTAATTTTATGTGTAAGATCCGTGTATTGTTAATTTTCTGCAGGTTGTAAAAGGTATCTCATGTAAAGGTAGCACTTCACTATTGAGATGCACAGGAGTAGAATTTGTAACACAAAGGATTTACAAAATGCTTTGGAGATATTATGTCTCTTAAAGTAGAAATTAACTAAGGTAGTACTGCCTGTAAAGCACACAAAGATATGAGTACACTGACCAGTCCTGTTTGAATTTTGAATCCTAGATACACATTTGTTCACCATGATTTTCTAGACCTTTGACTCCAAACCATTACACAGAAGCTATTCCTGTTTTACAACAGCATCTAGTCCCTTACCCTTATCATAGAAATGCCCCATAACAAGCTGCTCACAAGCAACCTTAAAATTTATTATATCATATAGTTGCAGTTTTCTTCTCCAGAAAAGTGTAGTTCTAACAGAGTTACAATAGGATACCAGATTTTAAAAAGTAAATGAATGATATATGAGTTTCCTGAGAAAGCAAAGCTTTCACTTAGTTCCTCATGCAGGGATGAGAAACATTCTTAGAAGAGATAGTAACAGCCTAGGGACTAGGCCTTGAAAACTTTTCCTAAGGGCCTGGTGTATTTACTATAAAAGAACCTTGTCAAAAACCAGGTATTCACATGGGAGAGCTGGTAATTGTATGGAACAATGCCTTTGTGGACAGGTTGCTTCAGATCTGTAGATATAAACTACATAGAGCTATGGTTCTCAGTCCCAAGGCCACTGTGGGCTTAGGCAGCAATGATCATGAGATACCATGTATTTCCCTAACACTGCATTGTTTTAGTGGTGTTCTCCTGAGTTTGTCCCATTGAATGGGTTTCTACTGACTTCATGTAAGTGTCCCCTTTGCTTCCATTTCCTCTGTGGAAATAGTGTACAAGAGTCTATTCTCCTTAAGAAGCTTGTCATGGGACACATGTCCCCATCCCAGCTTTTTAAAAAATCTTTTCTACCTTCTATCTATGTTTCCTATCTATCTCATTCCCCATCACCTTCACCTCAGGATAATATATGTGGATCAGGTCCTTCAGTTTCAGGTATCTGGTGGCCTTTAGGAACTAAACTGGGAACACATTTGCTGTGTAATCCTCCTATCTCCCTAAGTAGCTAGACATGCTGTCTCCAGTTCCTACTGAAATTGTTAAATGGGTAAAATGGAGCTTGAACTTAAAAGCCATTTAAGAAGGATAGCATATATGAAATACAAACTATGTCTAGGCTGGCTCCTCTCTGAGTATTTTCCAGAGATAGATACATGTTATGTGAGAAATATTTGTCTTTATGGATCTCCTCTGTGGGTGAAGTGGTTTCTCCCTGGGAAGGCATATTAATGCTAGAACAGATGCATTTTAATCATGTTAGAAGAATGTTTATGAGGCAAGCTCTTATGTTGATGCAGGAGGCATTAGTTGCATTCTGTTCCTCTCCAAAGCAATGGCCTTGCTCTCTTCTGTACTATACCTTCCAAATTCTTAAATTACTGTAATACCTCAGAGATTTAAATTTTCCATTAGAGTCAGGTAGCCAACTATCCAGTGCAGTCACAGGAAAAGGATTTGCATATGGAGCATTGCTTCTGCCTTCAGACCAGAATAAGGAAAATTGTTTACACTGCAGGAGGATTCAGGGTAAGCAATCAGGTGCTGAAGTCACCACTATGAAAAAAGTACATGACTGTGGTAGGGGGAGTAATTTTGTAATTTCCCAGCATGTTTTAATCTATCTCATGTGTTTGAACACAGACCAGAGTATGTAGATGTACAGTTTTAGAAGGTTGTTCTGAGCCAATGAATATTGGTTTTGCCATTAGGTAACTCTCTGTTTGCAGATATGTTCAATCCTGCATGACACAGTATAATGTCAGCTCAAAGGTTTGGGAAGCAGGTCATTGACTGTAACTATATGCCAGATTACAGAGCTTAATCCAAAATAACAACATATGGGCAGCATCAGTCTGTCTCTTCTTAATTACTGTTCTGATATTTTGTTTGTGATCTATCAAATTTCTAAATATCAGATTACTAAGAGGAGTCACTATTTAGCTACACATGTAGTTAAGTGTAAGTCACTAATTAGCCACAAACTAACCTACTAGTTAGCCACACATACTAGCTCACTAATAACCCACACACACCATGCCACTTGTTGGTCACATACATAACACACTAGTTAGATACACACATGAAGTCACTAGTTAGACAAACACCTAAATCAATAGTCAGCCCCATACCTAAATCACTACTTAGCCACAAAAACTAAGCCATGAGTCAATCACACAAATAAAGCAGTACTTAGCCACACACACTAAGACAGTAGGTAGTCACACACCTAATTTACTTTTTAGCTACATGCCTAAGCAGTAATTGACCACATTGACTAAGTAACTAGATAGCCACAAAGCTATCTAGTTAGCAATAGTCACTATGTCTCTAGTTAGCCAAACACAATATATCACTATTTACCCACCCATACTAAGTCAGTAGTCAGCCACACATCTAATTCACTACCAAGCCACAAACACCAAGACAATAGTCAGCCACACACACACTAAGATAGTAGTTAGCCATCCACCTATGTATTTCTATGTATTTAGTCAGCTGAACACCTAAGTCACTAGTTAGCTACAAACACTAAGTCACTAGTTATCCACACACACTAAATCAGTAGTTAGACACACACACTATGTTGCTAGTTAGACACATACTAAGTCTGTCTAAAAGAAAAAGAGCTCACCCTAAGGTAGTCCCAGTACTTGGGAATTAGGCCTTTAATCCCAGCAGTAGGGATATGGAGATAGGAGTGACATGGCTGGATAGAGAGAGGAAGATAAGGTAGAGGAGACAGAAGAGCATGCAGTGAGATGATTTTGTTTGAGCAATTAGTCTGAGGGATCAAAGAGATAGCAGTCAATCTGAGGAGGCAGTGTGAGGACAGGAGCACATGGCTTGTCTGAGAATAGGTAGAGAAAAGAACTCTAGTAGCCAGATGCTCTGAATCTGTGATCCTTCAGTTTTCACCCTCCCCTCTTTGATAGATTACTGTGAGTTTCTATTATTAAGATGTATTAGATGTTGTGCTGGAAATGATGTTCTCTCTGTGGAAGTGTGATATTTCAAAGTCAATAGAGGTAAAAATTTTAAATTATTAAAACATGTTAACTTTATTTTTTTGAAAACTTACATTATCTTTTTAATGTTTTTAATTATTTAAAAAAATTATTTTACATATCAAACCAGTTCCCTCCACCTTACTCCCACCCTCCTTCTTCCCCTATCTCCCAACTTCCCACACTCCCGGCCACTTTCCCCTCCCATCCACCTGACACTATACACGTAGGGTGATGCCTTCCAGGAGGGGTCATCTAAATTTTTCAAGTCATTTGAAGTAGGGACTAAAGTTTCTCTCCTTTCTCAAGGTTAATGGATTATCCCTCCTTGGGGATTTGCTCCCAAATTTGCTTTTGCAACAGGGATACTTCCTGGTTCCACTGCCTGAAGTCCCTTGATTGCACAGGCCTTTTAACTTAGACCCATATTCAGGGGTCTGTGTCAGTACCATGCTGGATTCCCAGCTGTAAGTCTAGGGCCCCATTAGCTACTCCTTGTTCAGGTGGTCTTGTCCTTCCTCTCTGCATCTGGATTCCAGTTCGACTCAGTATTTACTTGTGCATATATGCTTCTGTTTCTGTCAGCTACTAGATGAGGGCTCCATGTTGGTGAATAAGTTAGTCTTTGATCTTATTGTCCGGGAAGGGAATTTATGTTAGCCTTTACACAACTAACAAATTGTTAGTTTGGGTCAGTCTTGAAGGTCTCTGGACATTTCTCTAGGTTCAGTTTCCTCTTCTAAACTATATTGGTTCCCTGTTTTATAGTCTCTCTCTCTTCTTGCTTCTCTTCTTCTCTCCTCTCTTCTCCTCTTCTGTTCTCTGCTCAAATCTACTTCTCCCCTGACCAAATGGTCTTAGACCCACAATCTTTCCTCTCCTACCCTTTTCATTCTGCTAGTTGTCTCTCCACTAACTACACACCAATAACCATATGCTCTGAGGATCTTGTTCCTTCCTGCTTCTGTGAGTGACCTTATATGAAATTCTTAGAATCCTCCTTGTATTCTAGTTTCTCTGGCAGTGTGATTTGTAGGCTGTTTATCCTTTGCAATATGTCTAAATCCACATATGAGCGAATACATACGATGTTTCTCTTTCTGTGGTTCTCATTCAGGATGTTTTCTTCAAGTTACATCCACTTGTCTGTGAGTTTCAAGATTCCATTGCCCCCCCACACACCCTGGAGACTAGCATTCCATTGTGTAAATGTGGCACATCTTCTATATCTATACTTCATTTGAGATGCATCTAAGATTATTCCAGGTTATTGCTATTATAAATAATATTGCTATGAACATATGTGGGCACAACTCTTGGTTGCATGGATGTGTATCATTTGGGTACATGCACAAGAGGGACAATACCAGGTCCCATGATGGATTGATTCCCATTATCCTGAAACTGCCATGCTAGTCTCATATTTGGATTTTAGACCTAGAGCAAAGGATCTCAAGCTTATAGTTCACACCACCAAAGGAACTAGGATACAAGGTGTATTCTAAGAGATTCATATAAAGTCCCTCACAAAACCGGGAAGGGACAAGTCCCCAAGAGTACAGGGGAAGTGGGGGAGGCAGCGAATGGAGAGAGAAGTAGGAGAAAGCATGGGGGAGGAAAGGAAAACATGTGCGTCTAGGAAGACTGAGCCCCGTTAGGAATAGAAGACAGGAGAGAGAAAGAGAAAGAGAGAGACAGGGAGAACATAAAAGAGTGAGCCAATATTAGTTTGAAGATAAAATTGAACACAAAGAAATGTCTAGAGAACTACAAGACTGCTGCCAACTAACAATTTGAGCTTCCGTGGAAAGGCTACCATAAATGCCCTTCCCAGAGAGTGAGATCAACAACTAACTTATCCATGGAGCCCTTATCTAATACTTGAGGAGCAAACACCCATACATAATCACTGAGTTGAAGTAGAACCCAGATGCAGAAGGAGAGGACAAGACCAGGCTGCAGTAACACATAGAGACAGGTTACGTGAACAAGGAGGAATTAACAGGCCACCAGACTGATAGCTGGGAAGCCAGGATGGGACTGACTCAGGCCCCCCCCCCCGAATATGGGTCTCAGCCAGTAGGACTGAGCAGTCTAAGGGACTTCAGACAGTGGAGCCAGGATGTATCCCTAGTGCACAAAAGGACCTTGCTAACACATCCCCCATGGAGGGATAACTGCCTTAACCTAGAGACAGGAGAGAAGTCCTAGTCCCTACTTCACATTACCTGTCAGATCTACATGACCCCGCCTGGATGGCATTCCCCTTCATATGGGAGGGGAGGGTGGTTAGGGTGCATGTGAGAGGGCAGAGTGGATAAAAGTGAGGGAGGGAGGGAGGAAGGGAGTTAGAAGGAACTGTTGTCAACATGTAATAAATTTAATAAAATAAAAAAATAAAATAAAAAGCATATTTGGCAAACAAAATAAATTCTTACTTGATATTCCATGATTCAGAACAATATATATATAATTCTGGATTAAGGAAAGACCTTGAAACCTTGCAGGAATACAAATTGCTATAGTTACAGTATTCAGCCAAAACAGGTCTGAGTGAACTATTGTTGAGTATGTAACAGGACTGTTATTTTTTGTGGTTTTGGATGTACATTCTGAGAGAAAACATTTGAGAAATCCTTGGTGTGCTCTAATTCAAACCCCTAGTCTCTGGATCACATGGCCATGCAGCTATTTTCAGCTTTTCAAAATATTTTTTTTTTTTAGATCATAACTACATCATATCCACATACTCTTTTATGCCTTCAAGCCCTACCATGATTCCTCAATGTTCTCTAATTCACAGCCTGCTTTTCTTAAACAGGAATTTCACATTAAACACAGTGAACATTGGAGGGTGTCATACATTTGGCTGCAATATTTCCAAGCTATGAGGACAATGGTTACTAGCCAGGGACTAATTGTGCACACAAAAGACACTGTGATTTTCATAATGAGAAGTTTGACTTCTAGGACAGTAGAAGAATGCTTACTAAAACAGAAACTTTCTTGATTGGGCACTTGTCTGCTGGGTGGGTAGTGCAGAGCTACAAGGACTGTGCAATCTGAGTTATTGTCTTCTGATCTCCTGATAGGGGGCCTGCAAAATTATAGGCCTAACTGGGTGGTCTCAGCCAATGCGGGACCCTGAGGTGGCTTCTTTCCAAATTTCTCTTTTTGTTCTGCTCTATCAAGTTGTAAGGAAGTACACAGGTTACACCAATGTGAGTGTAGAGTCCTGAAAGCAGGTTTGCTCAGCTTCCATTTCTTCAAAGATTTGTGTGGACCATGAGACAGACTGTGGTTCCTTTGGTCCATATGTTGCCCTGGACATTCCCCCCCTTGTCCTCTGAGCCTTCCAGTCCATGTGTTTCTTGGTTTGGGGGACACTCTGCAGCCCTGGCATGGGAGGATGTACTGCTTATTATATAACTGTCCAGTGTGCACATGTATGCAATGCTTTTGGTGTGCACTGGGGGCTGACACTAGAAAACTGAAGGTTTGATTTCTTGAAGTTCTGAATATTCCATTCTTCTTTCAGGTTTGTCTTATAAATATTTAAGAAAATAGTAAAATATGGTGATGCAGATGTCTCTCAGCAATACAAGATTATAATGTTTTTAATTCTCTGCTACCACCAGTTACAAGATGGTGTTAAGTGAAGTTTAATTCCAGGGGACAAAATAAGTATCTGTTCTGCAGAGATTTCTCAGGTGTTTATGGTTTTGCGTAGTAGTTAGGTCATGTTCCTCATCTTGGGCCATAAACCATGTGGCAGGAAGCAAATTTTAAATTATTCTTTCTTGTTTTATTGGGAATGGGCATCAGTGTGGCTGGATTTACCTGGAACCATAAAGGTGCATAAAGGTCTACAGAGCCATAGCACGAAATTGGCTTCATTTGCATAGAGAGATCTAGAGCAGGGACCTCCTGTCTTTGGAATAGATATCCATACCTGAAGGGTCAAAAGATCCTGGTCAATATCACACTTTTCCTGTCTAACTTTCTTTTGTACTTTATATGAATAATTGATGATATTTTCTGGCCTTTGTTCTTGGGTTATTCTATCACTTTTATTCATTTACAATATTGTACATATTTTGATTGTTGTCACTTTGTGGTGAATATGAAAGTCATATTATGTCAGTTAGTGTACTTGTATGTCTCCCAAGTGCTGGGATTAAAGGTGTGCTCCACCATGGTCTGTCCTCTATGACTAAATACTTCCTAGCTCCACACTCTCAACTTCAGGCAAGTTTCTTTTTCCTTGTTTGTTTAGATTTGTTTTTGTTTGTTTGTTTGTTCATTTTCTTTGTTTGTTTTGGTTTGTTTTTTGTTTGTTTTTGTTTTGAGACAGGTTTTCTCTGTGTACATTTGTAACTCAATAGAAGACACAGAGATTCACCAGCCTCTGCCTTTCGAGGGCTGGATTTAAAGGCATGTGCCATAACCATCTGGCAGGCATTCATTTGCTAAAGCACGAACAAATTACAACAACACTTGGAGGAACCCTTTATAGTTTCCACAAATTTAATGCCATGTGGATTCTGCTGAGTCTATTCCTTTATAGCTTTAAGGCCTATTTCCTTGAAATACTCATGTATACCGAAGACCAGCTAAGACATACACACCCATAAACCATACAAATATAGAATTCTTCAAATTTTCATTGGTCGGCACAATTGAAATACTAGCTGGCGCAGAGCCTGTGAGACATTCCAATAAAAACCACTTTCTACAGACACAGAGAGATATGTTACACCAATCCTGTTTGAACAGAGAAAATTGAATAATGAGCTGGTTCCTTATCTTCCTACTGAGGAACCTGTGCTGGTTCACCATAGTGCTCATAGATAGAGGCATTTTTCTCAGCCCCACTCTCTTTGAGTATTCAGGTTACAATGCAATGACAGTTTTTATTATTATTTATATCTCAATAATTTGACTCTAATTTCAGGAATAAAACTCCTATACAATGGACCTATATCCCTGGCTTCTGTCAGGAGAAAGATATATCTTCTTGTTTGTAATATGGCTCCTGCCTTTCTCTCATGGTTGTCTGAGAGGTCGTTGACAACCAGGTAAATAGTCCCCTCCGGTCTCCTAACCGCAGCAAGATGGCACTAAACAAACATCAGTTGTGTCCTAAAAAAATTTCTCTTTACTTTTAATATTCTGGGAAGCCTTAAATCTGTGTAATAATAGAATTATTTCAGTCAGCATTGTGTAATGGTCTGAGGAAGCTCTGCACATTGTGTGGAGGAAGAAAGAGATTTTGAACCTGTACACTGCAAGAAGAGAGCTGGGTTGTTTATTGGTGACATGGGTAAGGGACATTGAAATCCATGTCTGACTTATGCAGTGGTGGCTGTTGTCTCTGATTTCAGCACTCAGGAATTAGAGGCAAGTGGATTTCTGTAAGTTTGAGGACAGCCTGGTCTACTGAGTAAGTTCCAGGAGAGCAGAACCACACAGGGAAACTCTGTCTCAAATACCAAATGAAATGAACTGATTAATTAATTAATATTTCATTAATATTAAACATGTAATGAGAAAAAAATCTACTATAAACTAACAACAGCAAGATTATTAATAATAATTAGGAAGGAATTTACCAGCACAGTTTATTGAGTGAGTTCTAGGACAACAGGGGCCATACAGGGAAATTCTGTCTCAAAAACAAACAAACAAAAAAAAACAAAAAAACAAAAAAAAAAAAAAACCCAAATAAGTTCCTGTTTGTGCACATCTTTGAAATGTCTAAGTCTGGAGTAGAAGCCAGGGCCAAAGGAGGTGTGGGGCTTGCTGTGTCTTTAACACTCTAACCCTTAAGCATGTGCTCTTGTCACTGAAGCCTCACTAGCCAATCAGGGACATGGAGCAAACCCTCCCATCTCAGACTGGAAGGAGACTTCCTGGAGCCATACTGAAGGCTTGGTTTAACAGGCACCAGAGGATTGATTGCTGCTTTGTGAGTGCTGCTGTAGGGAATTGTGAGGGGAGCATGGATAAGTACAGAAGCTGCAGCAAGGTGAATGAGGAGGTAGAGAGGGTGGAATGGAAAGTCATGAAAGTCTGTTTGGCAGGCTCTCCAGCAGGAGGCTGGACTGGAATGTACTGTTCTCTTAGGCCCATTTTGTTCCTAGCAGCTTTCCCAACCAGAGTGCTGCCTATGAATACTCATCCATATCAGCTGCCTGAGGAAAGGAATTCAATCAGGTAGCAAGGTGAATAAACTTCTTTGTAGTCAGATCCATTATGGTTTTGGTGCTATTTACCAAAGAAGGAGAGGTTCAGTTAGTTCAGTGCCTTCCAGAAGTTCTGCTCTTAACACAAAAAGTTGTGTTTGTTTTGTGGCATTAAACTGAGCTCAGTGTAAACACAATGAGGTTGCCACAACAGTCCAAGTGGGGACTGTGTAGCAATGGCTGAGAGGAATCTCAAATAGCTACCTCCAGAGGATCACACTACATGTGTTTATGTCCCTGGGAAAAAATGGCCAGGTCCCTGCAGGCTCTTACTTGGTGGGCTGATTGGAATGGGTGCTGGGCGTATTTTGTGCTATGGCTATGATAACAATAATGCTTTTGATCCTGGGTGTTTTGGCCTGTAGCTTCACTGTTGGTTCAAAGATGCCTGGAGAACACTTAGATATAGTTTCTGAGACTGAAAGAGATACAGACTTAACAATCAGCAAATGGATGCTGTCCTCTTGTGTCCTTAATTACAATACTCACAGTGCAGGTTGAGACTCCAGGTGTCAGCCCTAGGCCTGATAAATTGACATAACTTAAGCTTTCGAAATTCTCCCCCTAGAAGACCCTGTGTGACAATAGCCAAGCCTCAGCAAAGCTGCTGTGGAACTTAGTAAAAGGAAAACAGTACAAGAGTTCTTAACAATACTGTTAAAACTTTATGACTATCCTCTAAAATTAGTAAAGCAATGTAAGAGTTCTTATCAATGCTGTTATAAGTTTACTGCTAAAAGACAATTACTTTTCTCTAAACCCAGTAAACCAAATCACTGGTACACTGACCACAAGCAGGCAAAAATAGGTGTTTTTTTGATCTCATGCTTCAAAGGAATTACTGACATTTTTATAATATGTCTGTAAATTGCAACAAAAGATCTGTTCCTTGAACTTTCTGTATAAAAACCCAATACTCTAAAGTAAAAATCGCAGCAGTTGCAAACATCCTCCAGTGGGTTAGTGTCTGTCTGTCAAACCAAAGCCACTCCTGACCTGGTCATCTGAGTTTTAGTCCCCATGCAGACCCATCACCCACTGACTAGTCTGCAGCATGAGGTGTTATTGGCCGGGTTGTACAGGAACATCCAACTGTCAGGAAATAAAAGGAGGTACCAGATCAAAAAGATGATAATTTTCTTTCTCTCATCAGAAAGCTTCATCATTGCTCTATCACGGTAGGAGTTTTATTCCTGAACCTCAGAAAAACAGCTTGATAAATGCAAAATTATGAAAAGAGTATTCTTCTTGGAAAGTTGAAAATTTAGAGAGGAATGGAGCTAGGAAGATTTTTGTGTATGACCACTACTGTTAGCCAGCACATCTTACTCAGTGAGCAGTTTTAAACAATCTGCATTATTCAAGAATTCAAGCTTTGTAAGACCCTCAGAATGAGGAGTCTCCCAGTTTCCATCGGTATCCCCAAGAACTCAATGTCCAATCCAGTTGCTGCAACATGCAAGAGGCATTAATGAACAGTAAACATTTGTGCAAAGGGGCCCCTCCAGCACGCAGTCTAGTGAGAAGCCATCTCCCCCCTCCACCGGGCACAGGTGTTTTTAGATGCAAAACCTCCAAGCTTAGGGAGGGGGTGGTACCCTCTGTCCATTGAGTACATGACCCTTTCAGGCTGGATAGTCTCCCTATTAGGGTCAACAGACCTTAGGGCCTCAGGGTGTGCTAATTAATCTTGTCTGGGCAAACCAGAGGTGCAGTTATCTCTTTGTTTCTTAAAGACCCTATTCACCACCTGCTGACTCACAAGAAAGGAGGGGCAGTGTGAATTCTGGGTATTTTGTTTTCTCAGGGCCTTGTGAGGGGAAGTTAGCAAATTCCAAGGAACAGATATTGGTTAACTTTCCAGGTTAGTCTGCCCGTCATTTCAAGTGGGGCATTTCTCTAACTTTACTTTTTTGTCTTTCGCCCCCTATATTTTATCTCTAGAGAGTATAGTTCTAGTACTCTGATCTACAAAGCTCCCCACCCAGAACCTGCCCTTTCTCCACCCTGTGTCCTACTGTGCCCACTGCTCCACTGCTCTGGTTGAGCAATGGGACAGAGAGCGGGTCAAAAAAACACCTCCACCTCCGGAAAACTTCTTGGACCTGTTTTGAAAATACTGGACCCATCTATCCCGCTGGACCACCCAGAATGCCCGCCTACCTGATGTTTATCCGCCATAACTGAGGTTCTGCCGGGGGAGAGACCTCCTAGAGTGACCGGAACATACAGAGTTACAGACATTGAGCACCTCTCACAACTATGTCCCCAGGAACTCCTTCGCAAACACAAGGTTCCGGGATTGTCCCCTGCACCGCTCACAATTGGCAGCAGTCTCAGGACTTCCGCCTTTCGGTCACGAACTAAAGCTTCCGGTTCGTGGCTGTCAGTGTGCCCGGAGGACACACATGGAAAACATGCTTCTAGTTCCACCCGGCCAAACGGACACACCATTTCCGCTTGTGAACCAAGAACGTCAGGCTTCCAGTCACTGACTTGAGCTTCCGGTCCGTTACACAAAAACGGTCCCCAGGAAAGGTTGCAACGAAGAGATGCACAACTTGAGTTCCACCCGCGAAGTAAACATGACGGAGTGCGCTGCAGCCTGAGTTCTGCTTCCAGAACATTACTTCCGCTTACAGATGGTGCAGCGTGCGATTCCCTGCCCACCGGGTGGTGATTAAATCAGATCCACTTTCAGCCCAGGACGGGAATCGATTGCATCAGACATTGCGGGCCCAATAGGAAGCCGTAAGTGACCGGACTTCCAGGTCCAAGCAAACAGGTCGGAAACAGCTGATTCCGACGGCAAAAGAGGCAGTGCAGAATATATTCCCTGTCACTCATCGAGGCGGTAGGTGGGACTTCTGGGTGTGGTGACCAGGCCAGAAACCGAGATCGCAACCCTAGGTCCGCGGACCCCTCTGGTTTTCGGTGTTTCCCTGTTTATGCCACGGTTGGCAGCAGGGCTTCCTGTTGCTGGAGGAACCAGGGTGGGACTTCCAGTAACAGGGTAAAGCGGGCGGGACTTCCGGGTGCAAGCATTGACCAGGAATTAATGACTTAGAGAGATTCCCAGGGGAGGGGCAGGGTCACGGGAAGTTACAGGCGTGGCCTGTAGGAACACAGCTGTCAAACATCCGTCATTCATTAAGTCAGTCACAGTCAATCAGTCATTCAATCATACATTCATTCAGTCAGTCATTCACTCATTCATTTAGTCATTCATTCATTTATTCAGTCATTAATTCATACACTCAGTCATTCACTCATTCATTCAGTCATTCAATCATTCATTCATTTAGTCATTCATTCATTATTCAGTCATTAATTCGTTCATTCAGTCATTCATTCACTCATTCAGTCAATTCATTCATGCAGTAATTCATTCATTTCAGTCATTCATTCATTATTTCATTCATTCATTCACACATTCATTCATTTAATCATCCATTCAGCCCTTAACTCATTAATTCATTGTACATTCATTCATTCAATCACTTCCTCTGTGTGCTGGAGGCGGGTCTTGCGGTCCCTGAGGCTAAGGCGCTGACATTTACAGCAGTAGGCGGGACTTCCTGTTTCCTTTTACCTACATTGTAGCCTTTGGCCTTCTTGAAACCCGCCCTCTTTTTTGGGCACCCAGCGGTGGGGAATAAGTCCCATCATCTCAGAGTAACCGGAAGTGTCTGTTTGAAGCCGGAAGTGGACAATTTCTGGTCCCGCCCAGAACAGAAGGGAACCTCCCAGACCGGAAGTGTGCGGTCCTTTCACCATGGAGCTGGTTTCACTCACCATGCTGCTGCAGGGTAAGAGGGTGGTGCTGGCGAGCAGCTCCCCCAGGAGGCGGGACATCCTGTCCACCATGGTGACTTCCAGGGGCAGGGCCTGCTCTAGGATTGTCAGCTGTGAATTCTGGGGGCGGGGCCTACTGTGACTGACAGCACATCGCCCCCAGGGCCTGCAGTTCGAAGTCGTACCCTCCCACTTCCGGGAGTCCCTGGATAAGACGGGGTTTCCGGCTCTGCGGGAAAATGCCCTGGAGACAGCTAATCTGAAGGCGCTGGAGGTGGCTCCGCTGCTGCACAGGGCTCTGTCCCTTCTGTTCAGGTGGTAGGCCCCACCCCTTCCTGTCGAGGCCCCGCCCACAAGCCTGCCCCGCCCTCTGCCCTGCATGACCTGCACCTGCCTGATGTCATTATTAGAGCAGACATCATCGTGGTGAGTGAGGCCCCGCCCCTTTCGGCCATGCCCGCCCCGCCCCTCACTGACCCAGCCCCTCAGCGTCTGGCCCCGCCCACTGCAGACCATGGATGGCGTCATCCTGGAGAAGCTAAAGGACAAGGACGATGCCTACAGGATGCTGCGCAGGTGGGCGGGGCCTGAAGGGGCGGGGCAGACCCATCCAGGGCAGAGTGGGTGGGGTCTCTGCATGGAGCTCTTGCCTCTGTCCTTCCCAGCCCCGCCTCTTGCCAACCTCGCCCTGTCCCGCCTTCCCTGGCCCCACCCAGGCTGAATGGCTGGCAGCACAGTGTCATCACGGGCGTGGCCATCGTGAGGCCACTGTGGCAGAGGTGGCTTCAGGAGCCTAGTTCCACAAGTCCAGAGGCCCCAGAGGTGGAGGGGGACCCAGAAGCAGAAGCGGAATTGTCACTGTTCCACGAACAGACCCGTGGGACATTCTCGTGGCTATGGGAGCCACTGCTGAGCGAATAAGTGGAGAGCGGGGAGCCTCTGTGATTGGGTACGGGGTGGGGTGGGTGGGGCCGGGAAACCTGGAAGTGAGGCCAGAAAAGGAAGAGCATTCCCTGGCGGGCTTGGGTGTGGCTGAGCGTGGCACCTGGTGTGACCCTGTCCCCACCTTGCACCCAGGAACAAGGCTGGTGCCTATGGGCTGCAGGCGCGAGGCGGTGCCCTAGCAAAGCGTGTGGAAGGGGATTTCTTCAACGCCATGGGGTTTCCACTCAACCGCTGCATGCTTGACCTGGCTGCCATCTTCCTGGAAGTGGGACCAGAAGTCCCTGTCAGCCAGTGTCCGGCCACACCCCAATAATGAGGATTGTAGATGGAGAGTGAGTCTGTGAGTGACTGGGTGGGAATTCTGGTGAGAGACTGACTGAAGGGGCAGGACTTCTGCTGAGTTTGTGAGGCAGTGACCCATTTCCCATGATGCCCTTGGTGCATTGTGTTTGATTGTAAGAGCAACCTTCCCTCAAGTGCATCACTTCCCAGTCCTAGGGCACAGGACATGGGGTGAGGTGTGTGTATGTGGGGTAAGGGGACATGCCCACTGAGCAGAGTACACCTAAACCCGCCTCTGTGGTCCCGCCCCTCCTGATGCCCCGCCCTCACCATCTCCATGGGCCCCGCCCTTGCCCCCCACTGGATCCTGCATGAGCAGGATCTGAGGGAGCAGCTTCACCATCAGATGCCTGTGATGGACATTTGACTTCAGGAGCAGGGTCAGGGGATGCCCCACCCCCTGCCTGCACTCTGATTTGCATTTTCAAGCACTGCCTGGAGACTCAGAAGATATCAAGTACAGAAACTGCTGGGGTTAATTTGCATGGCCACACCTACAAATGACCTAGCCTGCATGTATTTGCATAGCAAAGGCATGCAAAGCAGAATGTATTTGCATATTAAAGTGCATTTCCAAAACTGGGGTTTACTCATTTGCATACTCAAGTGTGAAGCCCCAATTAGACTTCCAGATTTGCAGGCACACTGTGCTCATTTTCATAATCACAATTACTAGTGCATCCTTTACATAACAGTTTAGCAGCCTCAAATGCATATTTAAATGGGTGGCAGGGTTTTACTGCTCAGCATCAGGTCCCACCCCTTCAGCACTGCCCTAGCTCACCTGTCCCCTACCCCAAGGTTACAGTGTCCAAATTCACAGTCAGTGGCCCTCTGCAGTCCCTGCCCTCATCCACACCAGGCCCTTCCCTCTTTCTCTCCTAGGGACCCGAGGGCAGGGCCGGGGTCTGTTTATGACCTATGGTGCAGACAGGACTTGGTCCCAGAAAATTGTGACTGTGAGCAGGAAGTGCCCTCCTTCCCTACCCTCACCATCTCTACCCCCAGGTGGGTGTGGCAGGAATCTCCTACTGCACTCTTAGGTTACCAAGCAGCAATGCTAGGACCCAGAGGGCAGCGGCCTTGGCAAGCAGGTTACAACAGTAAAAACCCTGAGGATGCTGGGTGTGGCCCCTGTGACATCACAGAACTCGCCCCTCCAGGCCCTTGTGCTGTCAGTCACCGAAGGCCCTGCTCCTCCCGCTGTCAATCACTGCAGGCCCCACCCCCTGCCTCTGGGCCATGAGGTCTGCTCAGGGTGTAATCTGCAGGCTGATTGGGCTGGGCCATGTCAGCTATCTTCATAACCGGAGAGGGGCAGGCTGCAAGCCGAGGGCAGGATTTCCTGGCAAGGGAAACCTGGCAGTAGAGACTCAGGTCAATCATCAAGGGTGGGGCAGGACTTCTGCTCGCAGATCGCAGCCAAGGCCGACCTGAGCCAAGGCCATCAGGAACTTTTGTAACTGCTGTGGATGGGAATGCGTTTCCCAGAATCCTATGTGGCCGCTTACTGCTTCGCTGCCCAGAGACTTCTGGGTTTGGATGTTCATGTCCGGGACTGCATTTCCTAGCATCCTGTGTGGTTGATTCCTGCCTTTATGCCCAGGGACTTCCTGCCAGGGACTGTAGTTCCCAACATGCTCTGCAGTGGCATTCTGTTTCTCAGCAATGAAACTTCCAGTTTGTAGTTCGTGGAGGCCCAGGACTCCATTTCCCAGCATCCTCTGTGGCCACTACCTGCTTCTGTGCCCTGGGACTTCTTATTTTCATCTTTGGCGGCCAAGGACTATACATCCCAGCATGATGTGAGGCCGCTTTCTGCTTTTCTATGAATGGACTTCCGATTAAAAACTTTGGGGTCCAGAACTGCATTTCCCAATTTCCCAGCATGATGTGTGGCTGCTTCTTTCTTTTCGCCCCTTGAAATTCTGTTCTGGACTTCAAGGCCCCTAACTACAGTTCCCAGCATGTGCCGGTCTTGTTTCCATCTTTTCAGTTCCTAAACTTAATCTGGTCTCTGAGGCTCCAGGACTCCATTTCCCAGCTTCCTGTGGTGCTGCTTCCTGTTTTTTCAGCCCTGAAACTTCCACCATTTAAAGGCACATAATAATTTAGAAATAATTTAAAACTTAGAACAGTTGAATTTAAGTTGTATGAAGTTAGCTTACATTTACATAAAGTTAAGTTGAAATCAAATGTACAGATATATTATTCAGGACTGGGTAAATTGAGAAGGACTAGAGTGTGAAGCTATGTATAACATAGAGAGAAAAGATATTACAGACAACGAATAAAAGGCAAACGGTAAATGAATTACAGGATTTGTTAGCAACAGAAGCTGGCTAGACTCCTTCTGCCTAGATGGCTGATGTAGCAGAAAGAAGAACCATGGTGGGTAAAGCTAGGCCACATGGTCAAGATGGTGGCTGCCATAAACATATTCCCAACAGCTGGAAGTAATCGTAAAGTTTTGAGATATAATTTTGTCTTGAGCAGATGCTGCCTCAGCCCAGTCCATACTGAGACAGGTTGCAGCTGGGGCAGGCAGGAGAATTTGAGCTTGGTGGGAAGAGAACCAAAACCAGACTGTTTAGCAGAGAGATAAAAAAAAAAAAAAAAACCTCCTTCCATTTACCTGTTCGCTGGCAGTAATTTTAAAGATCCCATAAAATATCGGGATCTAGAGAGCCATTACGCGGCCAATTTGTATTATTTTCTAGGGTATATCTAGGCTAATTTTCAGTACAAAGGTAAATAAGTCTGGGTGCCTTTACAAGTGGCATTAAATGAAAGGGTTTTAAATTTTCTATCAGGTATCCCAGTGGAGTGGGGGAGGGGGTATTTCCTTGGTCGGTGAAGAGAAAGTGATATTCAAAGTTGGTCAGCCCGAAAACTTTGCCAGGGCCAACAGAGGCCAGAAGGACTCAGCAATCCAAGAGCAGAGCAGATATCCCACCCCAGGCAGTATGTCTTCCATCTGTGAGGAATGTACCTGACCCTAAGGAAATGGGTTAAAATTTGAAAGTGTACCTTACATAATTGAAGCCAGTGTGGGGTGGTATTTCCAGCGAATGGGGTGGGGTGGGGGTGGGGTGATGGAGGGGGACCACTGGTATTGGAAACAGGATGCCGAACGTCTCTGGCTGGTCAGCTCCCAGCAGACAGCTGCCAGTGACCCACAAAGAGAGCCTGCCTGGGTTCACAGCACCAATGTTGTTATTTTGCTGCAGCTAATGCCTAAGAAACACAAACACAAGACTCAGCACCCACGTGGAGTTTATTGAGAGAAGGGAGAGAAACGGGGTAGCTGGTGGCCAACTGAAAGGAAGAGAAAGAGAGAGAGAGAGAGAGAGGCCAGAGAGGCAGAGCAAGAGGGGGAGCAAGAGAGAAACCAGAGAGAACAAGAGGGGGCAAGAGAGGGCAAGAGAGGCATGCCTGGTGCACTTGCTTTAAAAGGGGGGCTTGCGCATGCATAAATGAGTCCTCCAGCATCCAGGTAAATCTTGAGCTGCCATGTAATGCTGACATAGCTATGACATAGCCATGAGTGTCCCGCCCATCATCGGGGGGTGGGGGTCAGCTGGCTGCTAGTTCCTAACAACTAGTCTGTCACAAACCTAACTCACTGGCTAGCCACACAACTCAGCCACCATTTTGCCATAGAGGCTGGAGATCAATTACTCAGGTCTTCCCTTACAGGTCAGTGGTTGGGCACAACTTTCATACCAGCACAAGAGAGATAGAGGGAGATGGAACTCTGTGAGTTCAAGGCCACTCTGGGCTATTAGAGAGAGAGAGGGGAGAGGTAGAGAGAGGGAAAAGAATCTGTCTAAAAGTAAAACAGCTCACACTAAGGTGATCCAGCACTAGTGATTTCAGGCTTTTAACCGCAGTAGTAGGGATTTGGAGATAGGAGTGACATGGCTGGACAGAGTTAGAGGAAGGTAAGGTGGAAGGAGACAGAAAAGCATGCCGTGAGAGGATTTAGTTTCAGCAGTCAATCTGAGAGTTCCTAGAGGAAAGCAGTCAGTCCTAGGAAGCAGTGTGAGGACAGGATTGTCTCTATAGTCAGGGAATGTCTAGAGATAAGGACTCTAGAGGCCAGATGCTTTGAATCTGTGATACTTTAGCTTTCACCATCCACTCCCTGATAGATTACTCTGATTTTTTTTTTTACTAAGATCTATAAGAACTTGTGCTGCAAGTGGTGTTATCTCTGAGGAAGTGTGTGTGTGTTTCTTTTCAAATCAATACAGCTAATTTTTAAAAAGTATTAAAATATGTTAACTTCATTTATTAAAAATGGCTTTGATATAATTTTCCTAGCTTTCTCTTTTGTTATTGTTATTTTCATTTATTTTTATTTGAGACCAAATTTCTTTGTGGCATTGGAGCCATTCCCAAAACTAGATATTATAGATCTTATGGAAAAGGCAGTTATATAACTCACAGAGATAGGTTTGTCTCTGCCTCCTATATGTTGTCATTAAAGTCATGTGCCATCACTGACTAGCTATGGTTATTTTTTTTAATTGTTTCTTTAAATGTATTACTGCTTTTATCTCTATTTTTCTGTCCAACTATATTTCTGGGATTTTTCTCATTTCATTGCTTTTCTCTCAAGTGATGTTGATTATTGATTTCTGAGTAGAGCAAAGGCACTTGTAACTTTGACTTGCCATATGCTATGTTATTGAGAAATGCTTTGAATTACTAATCCTGCTTCTCCTGCCCAGTGCTGGGAAGAAAATCTTGCACCTTCTTTCAGTATGGCCCTTGAGTGAGAAGAAAAATAGACCAGAAAATGAGTGAAATCCAAGCTCTCTGATTATTGTGGGGACTGATAAATGAAGCGGGATATGTGCAAGGACTGAGTTTAGGACCAACTTTGCCACTGGTGGTGTCACAGTGCAGAAAGCAAGAGGCAGGATGGAGGCTGAGATTTCCTCCTTCAACAGTAGTTGAGGTGAGCAATGTGGAATTAGGTAATCATTCCTAGATAATCCAAAATAGTCCCTGTGGGCAGTTTCTTGAATTCCACAGATGGGGGCTATCAAGAATCTGGATAGACGAAACATCTCATGAACACAAATTGCTATGGTTACAGTATTCAGCCAAAACAGGTCTGGGTAAATTGTTGTGGATTACGTAACAGGACTCTTATTTTTTGTGGTTTTGGATGTTCAGTCTGAGAGAAAAAATTTGAGAAATCCTTGGTGTGCTCTAAGTAAAATCCTTATAATCTGGAGCACACATCCATGAACCTCTTTTAAAATTTTTTTTTTTTAAGATCATACCTAAATCATATCTACGTATAATTTCCTGCCCCCAAGCCCTGCCATAATTACTCATTGCTTTCTAATTCACATCCTGCTTTTCTTAAACAGGAATTACACATTGAAAACAGTAAACATTTGGCTGAAGTGTTTCCTAGCTATGAGGTCAATGGTTACTGGCTATGAACAATGGGTGTGTAAAAAAATGTGCACACAAAGAACATGTGATTTGCATTATGATCAGGTTCCACGAGAGTAGAAGAATGTATACTAAAACATAAACTTTATTGTCTAGGCCCCTGTCTTCTGGGCTGGTAGTGAAGAGCTGCAAAGACTATGTTATCTGAGTCACTGACCTCTGATCACCTGATATGAAGGCTTCTAATGTTGCAAGTTCAGGTGCTTGGTCCCAGACAATGAGGGACTCTGGGAAGGCTTCTTTCTAGGATACTCTTATGCTGCTCTAGTGAGTTGTAAGGAAGATCACAGGCTATATCATGGTGAGTGTAGGGTTTTCAAAGTAGGTCTGCTGAGCTGCCATTTCTGTGCGGATTTGTATGGCTAATGAGACAGACTATGGTTCTCTTTTTCAATGTGTTGGTCTGGGCTTGTCGTCTGAGTCTCCCTGCACATCTATTTCTTGGAAAGGGGAAGACTGCAGCCCTGCCATGGGAGGATGTGATGCTTGTAACATCACTGTTAAGTGTGCACACACAGGCACTGCTTTTAGTGTTCAATGGCTGCAGAGATGGTGAAACTGAAGATCTGAATTCTTGCAGTTCTGAATATTCCAATCCACTTTCAGGTTTGCCTTATAAATATTTTAGAAAGTAGTGAAAAAAATGGTGATATGCATGTCTCTCAGCAATAAAAGATTATAATGTTTTAAATTCTCTGTTTCCACCAGTTACAATACTGTCTTAAGTGAAGTTTGATTCCAGGGGACAAAAGCAGTTTCTATTCTCCAAAGATTTCTCAGGTGTATGGGTAGGGCGTTAGGTCAGGGTCCTCATCTTTGTCCATAATCCATGTGGCAGGAAGAAGAATTTAAATTAATCTTCCCTGTTATTTTGGGAGTGGACACCCATGGAGCTGGCTTTACCTGAATCCATAAAGGGGCATAAAGGGCTGTAGACCAGTTGCAGAAGATAAGCTCCTTTTACATAGAGTTTTAGAGCAGGGACTTCCTGTCTTTGGAGTAGATATCCTTAGTGAAAGGGACAAAAAAGTTGAAGGGTCACTTTGAGTTGGTTGGTTTGGGGTTTTGAAGTCTGCATTTAGTTACTATTTGTTCACATGGATTCATAGGTATTTGGATAACATTGGTCAAGAACACACTTTTCCTGGCTAACATTATTTTGTGTTTCAGATTAATAGTTGATGATATTTTCTGGCCTTTGTTCTTGGGATATTCTCTCTATTTTTTTTGTTCTTTTACAAATATTTACATATTTTGATTGCTATAGCTTTGTGGTAAGCATAAAATTCATATTATGTCAATGTGTGTGCTGTGTTTTCATAATTCCATTGAGCATTCTGTGTATTTCCCCGCCAAAAAAAAATTAATGTGCCTTTGTAATCAGCATTGTCTTATACATTTTCTTCATTGTTATTATATTGTATTCATTTTATGTTGCAAACTTACCATGTACAACATCTTACTTCTGATTCTTCATGTTCCCAAGGACCATTGTTTTCTTCTCTATTTATTTCGGTTGTGTTGTTAATCTTTGGAAGAGTTTTGGCTTATCAGATAAAACATGGTGTAAATCTTGGCAGGGGACCCAGCACGCCATTGTTTTGGGGAAGACAAGAGTTCAGATACTGTTACTCAAGCATCACATAAATATCTACCTCCTATAACCTGTATACAATACAAACTATTCTCTCTCATGCACAAACATGCAAAATTGATAAATTGGTAAAGATTTATAGCATCAATTCTATTACCATCAATTCTAGTGTTCTACACCACAGTTTAGCTTTGACACACTACTCAACCAGCAGATTGTAGAGTTAATTCTAGTTGGTCTTAATAATAAAAATCTGGATTCAGATAAAGGGTTAATGGTGAAAGATCAGAGAAGCAGAGCATCCAGACCCTAGTTATTACCTCTACTGAATCCACAGACCAAAGAGGCAGGAGATGCCAGTCTTAGGAGACTTCAGTCAAAACACAAAGATCTTGTCTCCTTCACACTTATATTTGTCTCTCCTCCCAGCCATATCTTCATGTCTCTACATCCCAAGTACAGGGATAAATGAATGAGCCACTACCTGTCTCAGTTTCTGTTTTTAGACTGGATCAATCTGGTGTGGCTTGGAGCACCCATGCAATTAGAGATGTCTATATCATTATGTCTCCCAAGTGCTGGGATTAAAGGTGTGCTCCACAATTGCCTGCCTCTATGGCTAACTACTGCCTTGCTCCATATTTTTATCTTAAGGCAAGTTTTTTTTTGTTTGTTTAAAATTGTTTATTGTTTGCTTGTTGTTGTTTTGAGACAGCATTTCTCTCTGTACAATTGCAACTCAATCAAAGACAAAGAGATCCATCAATCTCTGCCTATCAAGCACTGGAATGAAAGGCATGGGCCATCACCAACTGGTAGGTGTCATTTGCTAAAGTACAAACAAACTGAAACAACACTTGGAGTACACCTTTATAGTCCCCACAAATTTAATGCAATGTGGATCCTCCTGAGTCTATCCCTTTACAGAGACATAAAAAGTTTCTCTTGATTTTCAATATTCTGGGAAGCCTTTGATCTGTGGAAGAAGAGAATCATTTCAGTCTGTCTTGTGTAATGGTCTGTGCAAGCTCTGCACATTTTGTGGAGGAAGAAAGATAGTTTGAAGTTGTGCACAACAGGAAGAGTGCTGGGTTGTCTATTGGTGACACGAGTAAGTGACACTGAAATTTGTTTCGGACTATACAGTGGTGGCTCTTGCCTTTGATCGCAGTACTCAGGAAATAGAGGCAACTGGATTTGTGTGAGCTTGAGGACAGCCTGTTCTACCTAGTAAGTTCCAGGAGAGCAGGAACACAGCGAAACACTGTTTCAGAAACAAAAAGAAATCAATTAATTAATTAAATAAGTAATTAATGTTAAACTAGTAATGAGAAAAATATACCAGAACAACAAGATTAATATTAATAATCAGGAAAGAATTGACCCGCACTATTTACTGAATGAGTTCCAGGACAGCTGGGGCCACACAGGGAAATTCTGTCTCAAACAAACAAACAAACAAACAAAAAACAAATAAGTTCCTGTTTGTGCAGATCTCTAAAATTTCTAGGTCTGGAGAAGAAGCCAGGGCCAAAGGAGGTGCTGGGCTTGCTGTATCTTTAAGAACACTCTAACCTTTGAGGAAGTGCTCTTGTCACTCAAGCCTCATTAGCCTATCAGTAACACTTAGCCAACCCTCTGGACACAGACTGTAAGGAGACTTCCTGGAGCCATGCTGCAGGCTTGGTTTTTTATCAGAACAGACACCAGAGGATTGATTGTTGTTTTCTTAATTCTGCTGTGGGGAATGCTGAGGGGGGCATGGATGAGCACAGAAGCTGCAGCATGGTGAGTGAGGGAGTTGTGAGGGTGGGATGGGGAGTCATGAAAGTCTGAAGCCCTCTAGGAGGAGGCTGGGCTGAATGTGATGCCAAATTCAGTGGTTCTAGCAGCACCCCTGACCAGGGTGCATCCTGTTATTTCTTCACCTAGTGGGCTACTTCTGTGGAAAGGATTTCTTTCTTTCTTTCTTTCTTTCTTTCTTTCTTTCTTTCTTTCTTCCTTTCTTACATGTCCATCCCAGTTCCCTCTCCCTGTCTTCCTCCCACACTCTACCCACAAATGTGCCCTGAACACCCTGCTCTCCCATCCGTCCACCACAATTCCACATGTTGAGCAATGCCATCCTGGTGGGGTCATGTAAAATGAAGTAGGGATTAGGATTTCTCTCTTGTCTCTAGGTTAAGGCAGTATGCTCCATGGGGGATGTATCCAAGGTCCTTTTGTGCACCAGGGATACATCCTGGTTACACTGTCTGAGGTCCCTTATACTGCTCAGGCCTTCTGTCAGACACCCATATTCAGGGTGTCTGACTCAGTTCCATTCTGGATATCCAGCTGTCAGTCTGGGGGCCCCTTGGCTCCTCCTTGTAAAGGTCAGCTGTCTCTATGTGTTTCTGCAACCTGGTCTTGTCCTCCTCTTCTGCATCAGATCCTATTTTGACTCAGTGTTTAGTTATGGGTGTTTGCTTCTGTTTTCAACAGGTATTAGATGAGGGCTCCATGATGGTGGATAAGTTAGTTGTTGATATCACTATCTGGGAAGTGCATTTATGGTAGCCTTTGTGGAAAGTATTTCAATCACGGACCATTATGTAGAAACATTTTGTAGTCAGGTCCATTATGCTATTGGAGCATGGGGATGGCAATTTACCAAACAAGAAGAGGTTCAGTTTGTCCAGCACCTCCTAGAAGTTCTGCCCTTCACTTCTAAAGTTTAGGGGTCAGATCCATGAGGAGTTATTATCATTTTTTTTTATCTTTTGCCATCAAAATAGCTTTTCTTCTGTTTTTAAATCAAAATAAATAAATGATCTTATTTTACATGTATCCCAGTTCCCTCTCCCTCCCATCTTCCCATTCCCCCAAGCGACCTCCCCATCCTATCCCCCATGCATTACTGAGGGAGGCTGAGGTCTTTCAGAAGGGATCATAAAAATCTGTCAAGTCATTTGAGTGTTAGCCCAGGCTCTCCCCTTGTCTCTAGGCTAAGGGAATATCCATATTCAGAGTTAATTTTGTGCATGCTCTAAATGATATTCTTTAATTCTTTTTCTTTAATATATGTGTGTGTGTGTGTGTGTGTGTGTGTGTGTGTGTAATTTTTTGAAATAGGATTTCTCCTTGTAGCTTTGCAGCCTGATTTAGAATTTTCTATGTAGTGCAGGCTAGACCAATCTTACAGAGATCTGTGTGTCTCTGCCTCCCTAGTGCTAGGTTAAAGTCAAGTGCCAATAAAGACATGTATAATTGATATTCTTGTGTTGGAACACACTCCACCTTTGAGCTCTTTTGTGACAGAGGGGAATTGTTGATATAAAAGTTTACCCATTCTTGGTGGCTAGGTAGTCTCTCAAGAGAATTTAGCTGAGGTATTGCTGCCACTAAAATAAAAAAAAAAATGAGTTTCATCTAACGAGTCATGTTAGAGATTAGGATGCTAAAATATGCATTTGCTCTCCACGATATTCCAGACATTTGGCTCCAAATCATGGCAATGGACTAAGCACTGATTTACGAACAGCCCCAATGCCCATTTCCTTTCCATGGAGGAAGGCTTTTACAAGCTGTTCAAGGGTGCATTACTGGGTCACAATGAACATTATGACCTTGTGTGCCATAAACATCAATTTTCTTCTTGAGAAAATCTTGGCTGTCATATGAGCAAGATGAGCCCATGTGACAACTGCTTGGAAAGGAAAACAGTGATGTTTTGTGGGCTGCTCTGAGTAAGCAAGAGTTTTTGTCTAGGGCCTCACTCATGAAGAAGTAACATAGCTCCTTCTGAAACACAGGAAAGTACTTGTCAGAGCAAATAACAGCCTCAGGGTTCTAGTCTTAGGGTTTTCCATCAGGCTTTGAGTTATTGAGAATAATTAGAGTTCATCCTTTGAAACAAGGAAGATGCTTGGGAGAGAATGCAATTGTGTATGACCAGGGCCTTTGTGGAGGGCTTGCTTCAGATCCCAAGAACACAACTCTTCCCACCACATGGAGCTCTGGTTATTGGGCCCATGACAACTGAGGCCTTAGCTAGTAATGTTATTGAGATTCCCTTTGTTCCCCCTGCACTGCACTATTTGAGTAGCATTCTCTTTGTCCCTTTGAATGGTAACTCCGGTTGACTTACTAAAAGCTCCCTACTTCTAGTTCCACATGGGGGTAGTATACAAGACACTATTCCTCACAATAAGCTTACTTAGAATAAGACACAGCTTCAGGAAAACCTCCCTGACCAAGCTTGCAACTTCTCTTTGTTCTGCCTTCCTTACTTTTCTCGTCTTCTGGCACTTTTTCCACAGGACCTGTCAGTAAAGTGTGATCTGCCGTTTCATGTTCCACATGTACTATGAAATAATTATGGTGCTATCTTTTTGTGTTGAAGGCTTATATTGCCTTACTAGTTAATGAGCAGTAACCTGTCACTATTTAAATTCCTCAAAGTATAAGCTGGAGTCAGACATTGAAAGAACTTAAAGATGGCAAAACATGTGGAATGCAAAATCTGTTTTAGGAGTCAGGTTGTGGTGGTCCACACCTTTAATCACAGCATTCAGGAGGCACAGGCAAGTACATTGATGTGAATCAAGGCTAGCATGTTCTACAGAGGTATACCTTGGAAAATTAAGGCTATTTATTGCATGGAGAAACTCTGTCTCAAAAATACCCCAACAATAATAAGAAAAATTACAATCTGTTGTAGGTTCTCTCCTCTTTGAGCATTAGCCAGAAATGAACACAATGTGTCATTACAGACATTTCTTTCTTTCTTTCTTAACTTTGTGGGCAGTGACCTCCTGTTCTCTTCATAAGCCCTTCTTAAACTATGTGACTTTTTGACCACAGTCGGTTTTTTGTGACCAAACTTCTTAAACAATTTATTTGTGCATGCCAATCATTGTTATGGATATATAAAATAAATAGAACATATTAATTAGTAACACTGTTCATTAAAGTAAAATATATTCTATTACCCATAGCAGGAGAATACCCCCATTTGTACAGAGCTCTAGACTATGGGGTGTCTCTGTTTGGAACAAATATCAGTAGTTGGAGAGTCAGAAGCAGAACAGTTTAAATGTCCTTTTGAGTTAATTTTGTTAGAATCTGTGTATTTAAATTCTGAACACACAGAATCATGGGTAGCTAGGTAACATAGCTCAAGATTTCAGTTTATGTGGATGAGTTTCCCTTGTTTTTTTGACAATAAGTTGACTATATTTAACTCTTATTGTTATTTTCCTTTTCTCTTCCTCACCTTTGTTTTTTCCCAAATATTGTATACCTCTCAATCACTGCATGTTTTTGTAGATATAGAAACCTAGTGTGTGAATGTGTGTACCATGTTTTTTTTTTTTTTTTTGTAATCACCTTGGGATTCTGTTTCTCATTTGCATGAATGTTTGGAATCCGGTATCCATAAAGCGTCAGAAGTGTAATTTGCACTGTATTTGATTCATCCTGCAAATTTATCTTATACAGAATATGGACACTAATGCACCAAGTTCTCATTGATTGTTTCTTTTTATTTATGTACTGTATTTTATTCTTGGTGTTTTCAATCTGGGAAACACTTTTACTGTTTTGCGTGAAAAGTACTATGGGTTGTGCTGGTGGCTTAGCACATACTCTACTTGGGGATGACCTGAGTTCAGATCCAAAAACCCAAAATTCTAGGCTCAATTCAACCTCAATTCCAGATGCAGGGTATTACATAACCTATAGTATGGTATGTAATAAGAATACAATGCATATCTCTCTCAAACACAATCTGAATATACAAAAACTAGGAATGAACTTGTTTTCAATTCCTTGTTACTGAAACAACAATGAGACTAAACCAGTCACTTTGAGTGCATGATTCTAATAATGTATTGTTTATTTTTTAATTTCTTTAAAAGTTTAGTTTTTATGTTACATACCAAACCCAGGTTTCATCCCTCCCCATATTTATCCCCAACATCTCTCCCTTCTTTTCCATGTTTCAATAGTCAGAGAGGATAAGACACTCATTCGGGAGTCAACAAAGTCTGGCATGCAAAGCTGAGGAAAAGACCAAGAAACTGTATCTTTTACCTAGACTGAGCAAGGAATCCCACCATAGGGTGTGGGCTCCAAAAACACAGTTCAAGCAACTGGGATGGGTCGTAGTTTCACTGTCAGATGCCCCCAAACACATCAAGTCACCTAAGTGTCAACTATATTCAGAGGGTCTATTTTTGTGCTCTGAAGATCTCTCAGCTGTCAGTCCGTACTCTGTAAGTTCCCTCTAGTGACAGCAGATGATATGTGGTTAGGTTGGAGTGGGATTTACCCTGTTACGGAAAGCACATCACTGTAGGGTCAGGCATTGATGTTTCTTTTTCTCATAATGCTGCCCAGTGTGTCAGACAACTCCCTGTTGCCTTGGAGTCATGCTGTAAAGATTTTAACCTTGAGGAATGCAGCAGCCTGTATGGTGACATGCCCCCTGCCATAATGATGATTAACTGAACCTCTGAAAGTTTAAGTGTGACATTTCAATTAAAAGTTTTCTTTGTAAGTGTTGCCCTGGTCCATCGTGTCTCTTAACCACAAGGAAAACCTAAGGATGTTGTTTCCAGTGCCTGAAGTATTTCTGTGATAGGCGGTTCCTATTGTACAATTTATTTCTGATGTGTTCTCAGTAGTGTTGTTCTGGTAGCTTGCCTCTCCCTTTATGTCTGTTTATAGAGAGTTCTTTCTCGGGGCTATATGCTAATTAAAGGGCCAAGAAATGGTGCATGGGAAACTCCTATTCAATTTCCTTCTAAATGGATTATGTGAATGCATTATAATGCCCATGTCATGAAATAAGTGTGCAAGGCTCCAAGCTTATATGACTATATTACCAAAAATGTTTATATTTACAATGCGAGTATTATATTTCTTTGTCACACATGTATTGTAGGAAGCAGTGACCTATGATGATGTGCACATCCATTTCACTCAGGAAGAGTGGGCTTTGCTAAATCCTTCTCAGAAGTGTCTCTACACAGATGTGATACTGGACACCTACAGTAACCTCACTGCTACAGTTAACACTGAATTTATCTCCATGTTTTAAAATAAGGGACCAAATATTTCTTGGTTATTGATACTAGTCTAAAATTTTGATTGAGAAAAGGGAAATAGCTGAATGAGGCTTGGTTCTAAGGTACATTGAAGATATTAACTTAAATTTTGTATAATTTACAATAATACATCATATATTTTGTGTTATTTCAGGGTATAATTGGGATGAACATAATATGGAAGAACATTGTCAAAATTCTAAAAGACATAGAAGGTAAATTTTCATGTGTAGATTTATACAAATTTGGCTCTGAAGATTTTTTAATGTATTCAGGAAATTTTATTGAAGAAACATACATAAAAAACTGAAAAATAAATAAAATAAATAAATAAATAAATAAAAAGAACGACAGTGAATATAACCAGAGCTTAAAGTATAGTGATTGTTCTCATTTTCTCATGAAATAATGTACCCCAGTGAAAGGTAACTGTTCTTTGTTTGCAAGGTTTTGGTGTAAAAAGGGAAGGAAATAATGCCTTAATAGATACTACCCTTTGAATTTTAGTACCAGGAGATCTAGGATGTAGATATGCCAGTCTGTTTAGTTTCATATTATTCAGATATTTAAACAATATACTTGTTGCATAGGGGATAATTATATGTCCAAGACCATCTAAGAAAAAAAGTCTATAGTCAATCAGGCATTACTTATATATTTGTGTCTTTTGTATGTATGTGCAAAGGGTCAGTTTATATGTGTCAAGAAGATTGTTGTGGAGAAACCTTAATCCATATAACACATTTCTATGAGGAAAAAAGTCAAAGTGTATAAGTGCAATATGAAAACCTTTTCTGTGTTATTCTTACTTTAATAAGTATATTGTATGTTGAGACAGATAGTTGTGGCCTATGCTTTTAATTCCAGCATTAATGACAAAGAGCATGGTGGATCTCTTAAGTTTATGACGAGACTGGTCTACAAAGTGAGTACCATGCTACCCTGGTCTACATAAAATATTCTATATCAGAAAACCTAGAAAAAAAAAAAAGAAAAGGAATATATAATAGTCTAAATGCAAGCCATGTATATTTAGAATATGGAAAGAAGCAACACACCTCTCTTAGGACTCTGAGAAGAAATGAAAGACTTTTAGTAGTCCCCACTCTGAGGATATTTGTTGAGTGTGAAAGAAGTATTCCAACATCATCTGAAAGATATCAACAAACTCAAACTGAAGTAAATCAGTATGACCATTGAAATGTGTGAATGCTTCAATTTGTACTGTTGTGTTTGGCCAATGAAGCATAATTTATAGTATAGAAAAACTGATAAATGCAATAAATATGGAAAAGCTCTGAGTTGGTTCAGTCCTTTTCAATTACGTGAGAAATATCATTAAATAAATGCCATAAATGTGGTCCATGAAATAAAGACTCTTACTCTGAATTAGAGGTATCTTCAAAGAAAATAAAACAATACCACATGAGGGAAGCATTATAAATGTAAAACTTAAGATTGGATTCTTGTTTAAAATTGGCCAAGTTATAAGTTAAGTTTATACATGTAATTAGTTTCTTTAGTATCATGCATGTGGTAATTATCTTTGCAGGAATGAAAGAAGCCATAAGAGAGCGAATCCTGTGAATATATGCAATGAATGTGTGAAAACCTTTGTATATTACAGACATCTTCAAAAGCATGTAAAAATTCATAGTGGAGAAAAACCGTATAGAAGTATTCAGTATGGTGAAGTCTTTGTATGCCACATGATAGATAAAACCTATAAATGTAGTCAATGCGGTAAAGCATTTGTAAGACATACTATGCTTAAAAGACATATTAGAACATATGTAGGAGAGAAAACACAAGACTGTAATCAATGTGGTCAATTCTTTTCACTATGCAATCATCTCAAAAATCATAAAAGAACACATACTGGAGAGAAACCCTATGAATGTAATCAATGTGGTAAAGCATTTGCAAGGAATGGTCATCTTAAAAGTCATATAAGAACACATACTGGAGAGACCCTATGAATGTAACCAATGTGGTAAATCATTTGCAGGGAATGGTAGTCTTAAAAGACATATAAGAACACATACTGGAGAGAAACCCTATGTACATAATCAATGTGGTAAAGCATTTGCAAGGAATGGTCTGCTTAAGAGTCATATAAGAACACATACTGGAGAGAAACCCTATGAATGTAATCAATGTGGTAAAGCATTTACAAGGAATGGTCATCTTAAATGTCATATAAGAGCACATACTGGAGAGAAACCCTATGAATGTAATCAATGTGGTAAAGCTTTTGCAAGTAATGGTCATCTTAAAAGTCATATAAGAACACATACTGTAGAGAAACCCAATGTATGTAATCAATGTGGTAGAGCATTTTCATCTGTCAGCAGTCTCCATTATCATCATAGAACACATACTGGAGAGAAACCATATGAATGCAATCAATGTGGTAAAGCATTTGCATGTAATGGTCAGCTTAAAAGTCATATAAGAACACATACTGGAGAGAAACCCTATGAATGTAAACAATGTGGTAAAGTATTTGCAGGGAATGGTAATCTTAAAAGACATATAAGAACACATACTAGAGACTAACCCTCTGCATGTAATCAATGTAGAATTTTTCCTGTGTTAGTACTCTCCATTCCCATCATAGAACACATACTGGAGAGAAACCCTATATATGTAACCAATGTGGTAAAGAATTTTTACAATACAGTCATCTGGTATGTTATAAAAGAATACATACTGGAGAGAGCCCTTATGAATATAATCAATGTAGTAAAGCTTTCATAACACATGGTGAGCTTAAATGTCATATAAGATCACATACTGGAGAGAAACCCTATGAATGTAATCAATGTAGTAGAGCATTTTCACAGGTCAGTACTCTCCAGTCTACTGGAGAGAAATATTGTGAATGCCATCAATGTGGTAAAGCCTTTGCACATCCCAACACACTCTTAAGTCATAGAAGAATGCATACTTGAAAGACATTTAATGAATCCCATATTGTGAAGCCTCTACATGTATCATTACACTTTATAATAAAAAAAGCATATTGCATAGAAACCCTGTACATGTACTCATTGTTGTAAAGTTGTGCACTTTGCTTATCAAAATAATCTTTGTGGGCCTAAGAAAACACTTATGGAAAAGAATCTTACAGAAAGGATGTGGTACCTCCTTCAGCCAACACACATTGAGTTACATACATTTCTGGAGAAAATTATCTGATAAGTGTGAATAATTAGTTCAAGCATTACAATGCCTCAGTTTTTTTCTCACATACAAACACATGTGGACAAAAGGCCTAGGAATTCCTTGATAAGGGAACCCTGTTTCATCCTAACACTTGTCTTTACATAAAAACCTCTTTCAGAAGGATTGTTTTCTCAAAACCCAATCTTTCATGCTTGCTTTCTTTTACATGAAGCAATTCATGTTGTAGGAAAACTTTGAAGACTTTAAGACCCTCAACACATGGGTTACAGAAATCAGTGCTCATAAGAGAAAATATTCACATAAGGAAATCTGTTTAGAGATTTGATTTAATTTTAAGTATGTGATGTCAGTGTGTAAGTTTGTGACTGTTCCTGGTTTTCTCAAAAGAAGGTTACACCCCTGTGTATTCCTGTAGGAGTAAGTACAGTATGTTCAGAGAAAACCGACTTAGGTAATGACAATTAACTTTTCATCATTTTGGTCATCTGTATCTCTAACCCTATACATATTTTAAATCCTTTTTTATCATCTTTATATCAGGTAATAGGGAAGACATCATGGAAGAGAAAACCCACATCATGTAAACAATTTTGTGAACATGTTAGACATCATACTTGCCTTTATTCTTAATAAATAAAATTAATTCATGTGGAGATGGTGTGTTAATAAGTAACTAGACCCAAGACAAATGGTAAATGAGTATTTTATTGAGTAATTACTGACACATATAATAATAAAGAACTGTGGAGATATTCCAGTTCAGAAGGATGCAGACCCTGCTCTTCTGATTTAATCTGCAACATGGGAGAGAATTGATAGACAGAGAGAAGGAAAGGGAGTGAGGAATTGAGGGTGGCAGAGTGAAGAGTTACAGATTAGAAATGAGAGAGGGTTCACTTCAGGGTTCTCCACCTTCTGTTCATCTACACAGAAACAAAGGTACTGCATAAGAAATAACTTCATGAAATAATCTGAGCAGAAAGCCTGGATTCATAACACCCCCCCCCAAATGCTGGGTCCACTAGAGGCTCTGCTTGGTTCTTACAGCCTAAGTGACAGGACCAGGTGCGAAGAAGATACACAGCCACTTGAGAGTGGGATTTGGAACAGGGCAATCAAATAATCCCACCATTTGTATAAACATCGAAGCCACCAAGGCTTCTAACTAAACAACTCTGAGTCCATGGGTGTGGGGGCATTGGTCCTAGTCCAGATTCTTTCTTCTGGCAAGGGACAGTGTTGGGTGGGGGATTCAGGTGTAGATGGACTCAGCAGGAGGTGTGGGTAGAGAAGTTTTCCCTTAGCTGCCAGTCTGGAGACCTCAGGTATCTGTTCCTTGAGTTGTTGGAGAAGGAGGGTTGAGTGAAGCTTCAGCCATAACAGTGAGTTGCAGTTAGCAACATTCTGTTCCCTAACCTCAGGGTACCTAAAGCAATCCCTTCTCCAAATTCACCTCAATTCAGACTCTGCCCTTAAAAGCTGCCAATAGAGGCTCGACATGGGTGTGGAGCAGATGCAAAAGCATCCACTTTTACATCCACCAGCTGATCCCTTGTTTTCTCTGGGGCCACCTAGGACTGTTATGCTCAGATCAAAAGTGGATTCATTATTTCAGTATTATTGAAGCAATGAATTGAAAACCCTGGGTTTTTCTTTTCCTTTTCATTCACCAGGATTTTTAAGCAAACAGTGAGGCTTTGCTCTTGTGCTCCTGCCAACACCGCAACACCGCAGAACCAGTACAGAATTCCTGTTGCTCCCTGGATTCTTTGACCTCACATTTCACCCCATTCAAATAGTCCAGCCCTCATGATCTGAGTGAAGTTTCCCCCTGTGTTGTAGTTTTGGATTGATTTTCTCAAGTCTTTAACTAGATACGCAATCTCTGCTGCTCTAAAAAGCTTAAACATTTGGAGGTGCCTATCTGCCTCCAATTCCTTTCCACTAGTACTCTCTGGAACATACAACGAGACACTGCTCTGAAGCTCTTTATCAAATTACTTCATAAGGTAGGGGTGAGCTGCTTAGTCACATGATAGGTTTCAGCTTGCATCTCTCTCCGTGTTAGCAAAAGGAGACCCAGCTGACTGAATGAACTCCTGATACAGCACCTGCTGCTGTCACCTTAGGAATTAAGTGCATACATATTTTGCAGCCACTTTGGTATTTGAATTGGTTATTACATCTTGGAAACACCTTGTTAACAAGCATCAGCTTGTTAACCTCTGATCAACGTGTAAGTCTCAGGCATTATTGCAGCCTGACTCTTTCACATGGGAGAATGCACTGCAGAATTTTCTCTGGTCAGTCCAGAGTTCCATGAATACTAGTGTGCAAACAGGTGCACAAGGCCCCTTTAAAAGACAGACCTCGCCTACTGACACTCCATCCCTCTTCTCTCTTTCAGGCTCTTTGTTCTCTTTCTACTATTTCTGCTCTCTCCCCTCTCATCTCTTTGTGCTCCCTACTCCCTCTTTTCTCCTGTCACCTCTTTGTGTGTCTGTTTCTCTTGTTTTCCTGTGTGATTGCCTCCCTATCTCCTTTCTAACAAAACTTCCATCTCAACCTTTGGTTTCCTGGCATGCTTGTACACAACCTTGTTCACCCTCACCTGTCATGGAATCTGCCATGGCTCCCATGCATGAGCACCTTTCAGGTTTATCCTAAGATTGAAGCATGAGAACAGCACTGTAAAGAGGTATCCACTTTACCCATACCCAAGATAAGTTAGTAGCCATCACTGAATTTAAAGATTGGAGGTTAAGCTGAGAAGTGGGGCAACATATTTTTCTTATTTATCTGTCTTTGTAAAAAGTCAATTTTGAGTAGAGGGGGGAAATGGGGATTCAAGTCATTGCCTGACTGACATTCAAAGTTCATACCTGAATTATAAATTTTCTTTTAGTTTTTGTGTTGATCCCATGGCGTGTCTGGATTTCCTGCCTATAAGGTAGCCTAATTGACTATCTTAGTTTATGTGGTAGCTGAGATTGCTGGGTCTTGATTACAGGTACCAACTACCCAATTTTAAAATGAACTTGTAAAGACAGGATGACACTTGTCATATACATGTCAGGGTTAGGGATTGATTTTTTTCTTCAAGACATTAGAGGATACCCCTGTGTTGCATGTGTATGTATCTTACATGTGTTTTGTTGTTGTTTAAAGGTGCCCTTGCATTTTTTTTCTGTTGGAAAAAACTCCCCCAATTGAAATGCCTATACATTTTCAAAATATTTAGGTTACAACCTGCTAAACTCTGGTGTCTATGTATAGTTATCAAAGATAATAAGGTTTTTGATTTATTCTGTTTTGCTTTGCAGTTTTTGTGCCTGTCTGTGAGTGCTTTCCTTCTGTGCACAAAATTTCATGTAGTGAACACTGATCTTGAGCTCTCTATTAGCAAAAGAGTGCCTTGCTGGCCTGATTCTCCTGCCTCAACCTCTAAGTCCTAACTGCTGGGATCTAAATGTGTGTCAGTGTGCCTATCATGTTTTCTTGATTTTGTCTTTTTTTTTTTTTTTTGAGAGTCTTTCTATGTTGCTTATACTTGCCTCAATTAATGGATCCAACAAACTCAACAAACCTATGGGAGTTTATTGGGAAAGGAAATCAAGGAAAGGGTAGGTGTTAACCAATTGGGGGCAGAAATAGAGAGAGAAAACTGGCAGGACTTGCTTGCTTTGAAATACCCTCAGAGGGCAAGAACCCTCATGCCCCGACTCAGGAAAGCGGCCCCCCAAAATCACTCATGAGAAGCAGTCTTGATGTAAAAGTATGATGTCTTTTACATTCCAGTGCACTGAGGTCCATAACCATACTCCACGTGGGGTAGAGGACTGGGAACCCTGGGTAAAGTGTTCAGAAAGCATTTATAGGGTTACAACAAAGCCTGTGCATCACAAATAAATCATCTCATAGCATCCAATGTGGAACAATCAATTTGAACCATCCAAGCCCGTGCTTTGCCCAGGAAGTCTGCTTTTGCTAGGGCTTCTGGGTAGTGTAGCACAGCTCATTTCCTGTTCTCATTCACTCACAGGTGCTGTCATAAACCACCCTGTTGTAAACAGTCAAGAATGACCTTTCACCTACTCACTGCTAGGTAGCAGAGTCTAGGGAGAATTACGCTAATTTTTTCCATCCTTACATTACCCATTTCTTCTCTGGTTAAGTTCTAATCTTAGAACTGGGAGGACTAAAAGGCCATAATTTGGACCCCATTTATTCGCTCCCTAACAAGAGTAACAGTGAGCAACAAGATAGGAATAAAATGAGCAGTTGTAAGAAGCTGTCCTTAGGTCCCATAACTTTTGAGTGGCATGGGGTGGGTCCAGGGGAAGAGGACATATTCTGGAATGGCCACAAAGTGGGCCCCTTCACCAAGTCTCAAGGTTGCTATGTGGTGACATTTAACGTGGACTGAAGCTCCTCCAATTTTGAAGTGATGTGGAACTTTCAGAACGTTCCTTCCACCAAGTAGGCCACCCAGAGCCGCCCAAACAGTCCAGGGGTGTTTCTCACCCTAAAAAGCACAAAGGTTAGGAAAGCTATTCAGTCATTAATGCCAATCTCTGCAGTCAATTTAGTGAGGGTCTCTTTTATCCTGTTTACCTGCCCTGAGCTTTGGGGTCTGTATGCACAATGTAACTTTCAATTAACCCCATCCATCTTGGACAGTCTCTGACTTACCTGAGCAACAGTATGTTTTTAGCCATCATGGTTGATGTCTCCTTTTTGGTAGGGTAAGCTTTTACCCATCCTGAAAATGTGTCTATAAAATTAATGAGTACTTGTTATTATATTTGGCAGGCTTTACCTCCGTGAAGTCCATTCCCAGAGCCTGGATGGCTTCTCCTCAGTCTCTTCCCAGGAGGCATTCTTGCAGGGTTAGCATTAACCAGCTGACAAGGCACACAATGTTTTACTACTGAATTGGCCACCCAAAATAGTCTCAGAATATGAGAAGGGGATGTTTTCTGCAGATGTTTAGTCCCTAGGTGGGTTAGATGATGTATCTGCTGGATGTACTCTAACCCTTCTGAGTAGGGTAAAGTTTTTTTTTCATCTGAGGTATAGCAAGTCCCCTATGTTTACAGACAGCCCTGTGCACATGTACAGTTATAAAAGCATAACTGCTGCCCTTGTAGTTATTATTATTAGGTAGCACATACTTCTCTGTGTACTATTATTTCCCGTGTTAATACAAAACATTCGTGTTATAAAAAAAAGTTATACTAGCTTGAAGCGTGGAGCTACTTTGGATTTCATTGCTCAGATTTAATATCGATTTATGTCAGAGGCTGTCTTTTTGAGGGTGTAATCAAGTGACCTCTGAGTCATTTGCTGAGTCACCGAGTATGGATGAGGGAAAGGCTAGTTAATACACTTAGGAGACAGAAACTCAAGATAGTCATCAGGACAGAAGATTCAGTCTATACTAAATGTCTACTTTATTTCATACCTCCAACTTAAGTATCAAACCAAGGAGGGGGCCAATATCAGAGAACTCTTATTATTATATATTATATATATATTATATAAAGGGCAAGTAGCTCTCTGACTTCAGGAGGCATGTAAAGCTGTCTGGGCCAAAGCCTATTTTTATTTGCATTTCACCATTTGCAATTCAACACTGAGGCCCAGGCGTCCTGTAGCTGGTAAATTAAATTGCCTTGAGGAACAAAGAAATGCTATTCCAGGAGCTCCATGAACATGTGGCACAATGGAATGGATTTCATAAATGGTCCCAACAGAATTTTTAATTCTGTAGCATCAGTAACTATGGGTTTCCATTAACCTTTCCACTCACCCGCAATTTTATTTTCTTTCACTTTGTTTGTTTTTTGAGACAGGGGTTCTCTGTATTGCTTTGGAGCCTGTTCTAGAACTAGCTCTGGAGACCATGCTGGCCTCGAACTCACATTGTTCTGCCTGCCTCGACCTCCCAAGTGCTAGGGTTAAAGATATGAGCCACCAAAGCTCAGCCTACTCACCAGTTAAACATAACAGGGAGGCTTTGCTCTTGGTTGTCCCGCGCTACCGTCTCGCCAGCAAGAACGACGCGGCACACTCAGGATCCTTCTGCAGTAAAGCTTTAATGCATCTTGAGAGGGAGAGCATAAGCTTACAGAGCAGAGACGCCAAACATCCAAAACCCAACCCTTATATAGGTTTACAACCTTCGCCTTGGACGTGTCACCTCCTGATTGGCTGCAGCCCATCGGCCCATATGACGCCACAGGAGAGGCAGAGCCCAAGGGATGGAAAGTTACCCAGCACCTGCGCACTAGCTTGTTTACCATTCGGTGCCTGCCGGATGCAGGCACCATCTTGTAATGGAGAATGCAGGGACAGGTCCCTACACTTTGTCTCCCTTAGTTTTCTACAGTGACGTTGTAACATCCTTGCTTCTGTGGCATAGGGAGTACACAAGGGCAGGGCAGCAAGAACACACAGACCTGAGCATGGAGCTGAGTGAGTGGGTATAGGTACTGGACACATGGTACCTCATGACTTGCAGGCACCCTGGGAGTACGGCACCAAACTACATGTTCCAGGTTCACTGGGGCAGAGCCCCAGTGTTGCTAAGAGATGATTCATAAACCATGCCCAGAACATCTACAGGTGCCAGCCCTGACCCTGGCTTGAAAATATAGTCAAAAATCTAACAATTTATCCGATGACAAAAACTCAGCTGTGAGAACATGTGTGCCTACCTAAAATATTCATGAACAGCTGAAGAGCATGAGATATGGGTATTAGATCCCAACTTCCCCCAGGTGTCCTGCCCCCAACCATTTTTTTTTCTCCTCAACCCCACCCAGAGCCACCTCTCTTGCTGGACTTAAGTGAGAGGATGAAATGAGTGGGACTATCACTCCCCCCCCCACCATATAGTACGTAATTCCTGTTGCTTCCTGGACTCATCAACCTCCCCATTTAATTCAATTCAATGATTACAACCAATGACACTGCCCAACAATTTATAATAGGAACGCTGACTACAAAGCTACAGTCATGTGGAAACATTCAGAATGCTCAATGGGAACATGAAACCAGAGGACACAGGTTGACATTAATGTGACTTCTAAATTTTCCACAATGTTATGACAACAAAAACATGCAAAATGTTTGAGAAAGAGTAAAGGGAGTAAAGAGAAAAAGCCAAAAACAAGGACAGGATAATATAACCGACTATTATTCAAAGACCAAAGGAAAATAAAACAAGAAATTTTTGATTTTAACAAGTATCTCAGCTGCCTATGATTCTGTGTGTAGAAATTAAGTACATACAAATTTCATAGCTTTCCTAATATTAACACAAACTTACACTTAAACTGTTGTGTTTGACCCTCCGCCTACTGACATTGCCTCCAAAGACAGAAACCCCATGCTCTGGAGCTCTCTCTGTAAATGGAGGTGATCTCTTCCCAGAACTCTGCAACCCTTTATGCCTCTTGTGGTTTCAGGTAAACAAAGATCTGCTGATGCCCAATCACAAAGTGACATGGAAGAATCTGCTTCCTGCCACATCATTTATGAAACAACATCACACTTTTTTCAATATCTACCTCCCAAACACCATTCACAGCTGAGAAATCTCTCCAGAAAAGAGACTGCTTTTATTCTCTGGAAATAACCTTCACTGAATCATACCACTGTGACTGGTGGTAGCATATAGTTAATAGCAATCTAATCATGTATTGCTGAGATATTATCCATATCACTATCTTTCTACAAGATTCTAAACTATCTGTAACATTTATAAGACAAACCAGTAAGTAAAATGAAGTATTCTATTGTGATTCTAGAAACCAGTCTGCCAGTTTTCTAATCTGTCTTCCCACTGCAATCAAAGCAGTGCCCATTTGTGCACACTGGACAGTGATATTGCAAGCATCATATTCTCCCATGCTAGGGCTGAAACCTTCCCCTACACAAGATATACAGACATAGGTAGGCTCAGATGACAAGGACCACTATACAAGTAACTCCTTGGTTCCACAGTTCCACAGTCTGTCTCATGGTCCATCCAAATCCCAGAAAAAAAATGACAGCATGGCAGACCTGCTCTGAACACCCTACACAGAGCTTGTTGTAGTCTATGTTCTTCCTTACAATTCAGTAAAGCAGAATGAAAAGAGAATCCTGGTGTATAACCCAGGCTACTATCTCATCCATGAATCAGGTGAAGGTATAGATTGAAATAAGAGGCAAGGGTTAGGGTCATTCATTCAATGGCAATGTCACAAAGCCAAATGCTGAATAACATTCATTCAGTAAATGGAGTGGGCTTATATACTGACTGACAGTACAATGGAAAATAATGAGATTTTCAGGCTCAGCTCCTTCCAACCAGGTGTGTTTTACCAAAACAGGAGGAGTACCAATGACAACTCTAGGGGCATGAAGAATACCAATATCAGCTCTGGGGCAAGCTTCAGGCTTGCTCAAGTTGTCTCAGGGGTCCATGCAGGACCCTATATCCTGGAAAGAACCTGCAAGTACCTAACACTAGTCCTCCTGTTTGCTATCCCTATCCAGAATCCCTCATTGGCTATGGACACCCACATGGGCCTAAGAAAATTAGAACCTTCTGTATTAGTGGATCACAGATAAAATGACTCAGACAGCACAGTATTTGCAGCTTTTCAAATCAAGCCAAGTAGAAAGGACACAAGTCTAGAAAGTTGGTGTTTTAATAGATATTTCTTTCACTCTCCTAGAGCATATACTGCACCTTAAGCAAAGCACAGGGTCATTTATGTTCACATTCCATTCATTACAAAACGTCCAGTTTATCCAATCCATCGCCTCATGTCTGGTAAATCCGGCATGCATAAAAAATTCACATTCACACAGCCACTGTTTTTAAAGAAAAACAGGCTATAAACTAGAAAACAATGAGGGGTCATGGTAGGTCTTGGAGACAGGAAAGAAAATATGGATAGGATAAAATCCTTTCATGCACAAAAGATATATCCTGGTTGCACCTTCAGAGGTCTCTTAGTCTTCCCATGCCTTCAAACTGAGACCCACATCCAGGGGGTTTGAGTTGGTATAATGCTGTATTCCCAGATATCAGTCCGGGGTTGATTTAGCTCCTCCTTGTTCAGGTAAGCTGGCTCTGTTGGTTACTGGTCTTGACAACTTTTCTTATCAAACCTCCCTCTCTCCAATTTTATTCTAGGAGTTCATATCTGTGTGTAGTTGTGGGTGCCGGCCTCTGTTCCATCAGCTACTAGATGAAGGGTCTATGATATTAGGTAAGTTAGTTATCAATCTCATTATCAGGAAATGGCATTTAAGGTAGCCTTTCCACTGTTGTTCAGATTATTAGTTGTATGTCACATTTGTAGGTCTCTGGACATGTCTCTAGAGTCAGTTTTCTCTTCAAAACTATAATGGCTCCCTCTATTATGGTATCTCTTGTATTTTCTCCCACCTTTTTGTACACTGACTCAATCTTCCTGGTCCCACATGTTCTTCTCTCCACTTCCTCTACTCACCTTCAGAATAGTACAGTTTTCTTCTAGAGAAAATCATGGTTCTGCCAGGTGGGTAAGATGAGCCCTTTTGACAAAAGTTTGAGAAGGAAAACACTGTTGTTTTGAGGGTTGGACTGAGCAAGCATGAGTTTTCATACCCACTCATGGAGAAGAAATCTAGCTCCTGCAGAATCCCAGGACATGCTTGATAGAGTCATTAACAGCTTTGGGGCCTAGCGATAGGCATTTTCCATGAGGAACTAAGCTATCACGAATAAAATAGAGCTCCTTCGGGGAGAATGTAATGGTCTGGAACCAGGGCCTTTGTGGAAGGGATGCTTTTCATGCTGAGAACACAAGAGATTCCACCACATGGAGCTGTGGATTTCAGTCACAAGGCCACTGTGGCCTTAGTCAATAATGTTCTTGGGATGCTATATGTTCCCCTTATACTGCTTTGTTTGAGTAGCCTTCTCCTGAGTTCGTCCCATTGCATGATAGTTTCTCCCGACTTCCTAGATGTCTCCATTTTTTCCTGTTTCCCCTGGTGGAAGTGTACAAGAAGCCATTCTTCTGAAGAATATTTCTTAGAATAAGAAATTATTTAAACAAGAAACTTCCAGCCCCAGCTTTTTCCTTTTCTTCTGCCTTTCCTATCTACCTCATCTTCTAGCCCCTCTACCTCTGGCCCTGTCAGTAAACTGTGACCTGCTGTTTCCTGTTACCATTGTAATATGTAATAATTATGGAAATTTCTTTTCTGTTGAAAACTTTCATTTACCTAACAGTCCCGACTTGCAGCACCCTGTACCTATTTAAATTCTTTGAACTGTGAGCTGGGTGTGTAACACTGAAAGGACTTAAAGATTACAGCATATGTGGAATGCAAAATATGTTGTGGAGACATGTGGTGGAGGAGCATGCCTTTAAACACAGCTCTCAGTAGTGAAAGACAGACAGAATGCTGTGATTGTGAGACCAACCAATGCTACAGAGCTAGTCCCAATATAATCAGGCCTGGTGAACAGAGAAATTGTCTCAAAAAAGAAAAACAAAACAACAGAAAACAAAACAAATCAAATCAAATCAAAAAAAAAAAAAAAAAAAAAAAAAAACAGAAAAATACCTGTTTTAGGCTCTTTCCTGTTTCAGCTTTAGCCAGAGGTGGATGCATGATATGCATACAGACATATATCTTCATTTACCTTTTAAGTTTGTTGAATTACTTCTTATTGAAAAGGCAGATTCTAGAACAGCTGCACTTCCAGCCTCTTAGGAAAGGTTTCTGAGACAAGCTCTCAAATATTTATACAAGTGGCCTTGAACCCAGGCTGATGCTTTCCAGGGCAAAGTGCTTGCTGTTCTCCTGAACACTCCCCCTTAAATTAAGTGAGTGTGGCGTGCTCTCACAGCATATTTTTTTAACATAAGGATTTCAGTTTCCTCTCCCTCCCTCACTCACTGTTACACTTTCCCCACCCTAACTCCCCCCTTCCGTGACCCTCCCCTCCAACCTCACAAAACTCCACATGTATGTTGATGCCCTCCAGGAAGGGACATCTAAATCTGTCAAGTCATATGAAGTAAGGGCTAGGACTTCTCTCCTGTCTCTAGCTTATGGGAGTATTCCTCTTTGGGGCATGTGCCCCCAAAATCATATTGTGAAACAGGAATACATCCTGGTTCCACTGTTTGAGGTCCCTTAGACAGCCCAGGCCATCTAGCTGAGACCCAAGTTCAGGGTGTCTGAATTAGTCCCATGCTGGATACACATGTAACAGGCTGGGGGCCCATTAGCTCCTGCTTGTTCAGGTCAGCTGTCTCTATGTGTTTCTTTAGCTTTGTCCTCTCCTCTATCTCTGCATCTGGATTCCTGTTCGGCTCAGTGTTTCATTGTGGGTCTCTACTTATGTTACCATCAGCTACTAGATGAGGGCTCTGTGATGGTGGATAAGTTAAATGTCGATCTCATTATCATGGAAGAACATTTATGGTAGCCTTTCCACTGTTCCACTGTTGATCAAATTGTTGGATGGGGTCAAAATTGTAGGTATCTGGACATTTCTCTAGAGTCAGTTTTCTCTTCAAACATATAATGGCTCCATCTTTTATGCTCTCGCTCTCTCTCTCTCTCTCTCTCTCTCTCTTTCATCCCTATCCCCTTGTGTGACAGGCATTATATGGACATCTTTGAATAATCCTTTCATCCTAGCTTCCTTGTTGGTGTGAATTATTGGCTGATGAACCCTTGCTCTATGTCCAAAATTCATATATGAATGAGTATATACCATGTTCTTTTTGTGAATGGATTCCCTAATTGAGTATTGTTTCTTCAAGTTCCATACATTTGACTGAGAATTTCAAGGTTTCATTGCTTTTTGTTTCCTCCCCCACAATAGTATTCTGTTATGTACATTATGTAATTGTGCCACATCTTTCTACCTTCTTCAGGTGAGGGGCATCTAGGTTGTCTCCAGGATTTGCTGTTACAAATAATGCTGCCTTGAAAATAGTTGAACAGATATCTTTGTTTCATGGATATGGATCATTTGAGTAAATGTCTAAGAGTGGGATTGCCAGGTTGTAGTGGGATAGTCCTTCTGTGGCACTGACCATGCCCATTGGGGTGTGGAGCCATGGGCGGAAGTGACCTGGAAAAGGAGGCTGGAGAGAGAGCCGGGAAAAGCTCTCTTGCTGGCGGGACTTGGGCAGGAGAGCATCAGGTAAAATTTCCTGGTATTCATCTGTCTAGGTTGTAAGTTATTTCCCCCTGAATAAACATCTAGTTGGCCTATTTCTTTATCCTGATCCTTATTTAACCGCAATATCTGGTGTCAGAAGTGGGATTAGGATTTTTAGGGGACCTGGGTTTCACCCAGGCAGCAGACACTGCTCCCGTCCCCCACCTTCCCCAACAGGCAGGGTCCCTTGCCTAACCATGTGGACTCACCACAGCTTTGGGACTTTTGCCTCTTCCTTACGGCAAAGGAGATCTTTGCTGCCAGTGCATCTCCCATCACCAGTTCCTGTGGTAGATTGATTCACATTTTCCCAGGAATGTCCATAATGATCTCCAAAAGGGCTCTTCATGTTTGCACTCCCACCAGCAGTGGAGGAGTGTTTACCTTTCCCCATACCCTCTGAACCATAACTTATCATTGGTGTTTCTTTCCACACAAAGCTACCTGATTGAAATGCATTCCTCAGATTCAGCCCAAAAATTGAAGTACTCATAGTCTGAACCCTGACCTGCCCAGCTTCTAGGACTACATGGGACCACACAGAAATTTGAATGACTCACTAGGTTTCCAACCAGCTTCAGGTAGGCCCTGCCTCCCAGACTCTGCCTCCAAATTCCATCCAAGAATAGTATTACCTTGCTTACCATTCTATGTCTTCCTTGCTCATCCATGTTCCTTACAGTTTCCTACAGCAGCACTTACAGCACAGAAATGAATAATAATAAACCATGTTGTCTTCATGGTAACTTGAATATTCAGAGAGAAGATGGCTGGGAAGAATGCCTCTATGAGCACTATAGTGAGCCAGCACAGCTTCAACACTGGGAAAGTGAAAACAGAGCTGCATTATTCAGTGTTCTCTACTTGAGCAGTAATGAAAGAAAACAGCCCTCTGTTTTTGTTGAAAGTGGATTTATTGGGCTGTCTCGGGAGCAGAGGGCCACATACTCTACCAATATCTGCCTAACAATGGGAATTTGAAGAATTCTGTAGTTGCTTGGTTTATGAGTCTAGATGTCTCATCTGGTCTTCAGCATTAAGGAGTATTTCAAAGAAATGCTGACTAAAGCTATTAAAGGAATAAACTCAGTAGGATCCATATGGCATCAATTTTTTGGAGACTGTAAAATATATCTAAAAGTATGCTGGTATTTTGTTGGTCTCTTAAAAAATGAAGCTCCATTTTCTTCATCAACTGTTTATTGTGACAGTTAGCTATTACTGAGTTTTTTAATTATTTAAATTCTTTAAATGATGGACAATGGCATCATCGATTAAAACTAGAGTCCAGAAGATTCCAGGGTGCCCTCCTAGAAGTACAAAGACTTCACCAAGGCAGGCATCGTGGTCTGGGTGTTTGACTCCCTGATCTTCCTCCACATCTTCACATCAGTTGTGATCTATGATGAGAAGTAGTGGCACAAGGAGGCCGGCACAATCAGACCTCGCAAAAGGATGACAATTCAGAACATGGAAGGAAAATCACTCTATCAGCTATACAGGTGATGCCCCTGCTGCAGCCATGTTTTCAGATGAAATCAACATTTTGGCTACTACTGCTATGCCAGGAATGGACGCACTATCTCAGGTCCTGCCACACCACAACAGAGATTCAGATGCCGGTGATGATGTCAGCCCAACAGAATTCATCAGGCAAGACCTTATAGAAATTTATAAATCTGTTCCAACAGCATACTTTTTCATATCTGGCAAGTCTGCCCAGGAATTGATGATACAAAAAAGGTCAACGACTTACATATTTAAAGATGTAATTATTAAATAGTTTCATTATATAATCTGTGAACCCTGAAGTTTGGTGCCACCTTGTGTGACTCAAGTGTGACAAACGATCTAACTATCTGATTATTTCAGTATTCAAATCTGTCTTATTCTACTCCAGGAAGAGTGGAGTCTGGATCCATCTTGTTGGGGTTAATTGCCTCTTGTGATTTCATTATGTATTTATTTATTTAAATCAATGTTGATATCATTTTGTTATCTGTATAGGTGTGAATTATGAGAAATTATCTCCTTATTCATTTTTTCGTTTAAATCTATGATTAATAACTCAATGATTCTTCAGTATTGAACAATCTTTTAGGCTTCATGTATAAAACACAATCACTTGTTTAATGTTTGTTCATTTAATTACGAAAAACTGCCATTATGTATTCAGTGATCACTGGTGTTTTGAGCCTCCTTATGGGAGTCCATCTTAACAGAACATCACATCATCTAATACTACACTTAATTATTTCATTGTTAAACTAGGAAATTAAATAATAATTCATCATATAATTAACGTATTTAAAATACAGGTAATGTTCTGGACCATAAGTCCCTTTTGGAGTCAGATTTTGGGAGTTGATGATGTAACATCATCTCCTTACTTCATCATTTAGCTATGTAAATAGATCATTACATCCCTGATAGGTTTAGGACTTTGGTGCCTTCTCATCAGTGTTAATATAAAACACCAACTAATTAATTATCAATTTAATTTTTTAAATAAATATTTATTCTAGGAAGAGATCACTCTGACTACTCCATGTGGGATGCACCACCATGTCATTATTCAATCATTTTTCATATATATTACTTATTTAAATAGATGAAGATGTTGTTCTTCATGACTGGAGTCTGGACATTCCTCCCTGGTATATAATCGTGTGGCATTATTTAATTATATAAGTACTACTTCCTTGACAATCACTGGAGTTTGGTTCCATCTTATGAAAGTTAAGTATGCAAGACAATCCAGTTATTAACTTATTTGATTGCGTAAGTAATGATGGTGTCATCTGTCTTTGGCAGCTGTGCGATGGACACAGCAGGAGATTGGTAACAGAAGCAGTGCCCAGAGTATGAGGGATACTGCTTTATCCAGTGATTTCTGATTATGTCAAAGTAGATTACCCATTTAAAAAACTGTATTGTTTCGCACCATCAGTTTCTGAGAGGATGCAACAGAACTGACCCATGAGGGGCACAGTCACCACCAATTTTAAAAATGGAATAAATGAATAATCTCATGATCAGGGAATCACATCTAATGAACTCTATCAGGATGATAACCTGGCAAACCACCAACAATAAATAAATCTAAATAACCATATTAGAAAGCAGGGTACAGAACTTAATAGAGAACTATCAATTGAGGAATCAAAAATGACTGAAAGAAACATAAGACAGTGCTCAAAATCCTTAGTCAACAGCCAAATGCAAACCTTAACAACTCTGAGAAACCATGGGATCAAGCTCATCTAAAGGTAAGAGAATGAAGAGGGGTTTATTTTATTTTCAACAAAGAGAAAAGGATCATGGTAGATGTGATTAATTGTATTGTTTACATTCTAGAAATTACAAAATTAAAGCATAAGAAAAAGGTATAAATACTCATCAATGTACTTGAATTTGAATGGCATAACGATGCTTACAATTTCATGCTTATGTCACTATAGGCATGTTGTAGCTTGAGAGACTGGTAAATATGATGTATAACTCAAAAGAAAGAGCCCTGCTTTGATTTTGTGAGAAATTCAGTGAGGCTGTAAGTTTAGTTCATCAGTGGGTATGCTACTTTTAGCATGTGGGAGGGGCACTAGAATGTGACAGAATGTTGGATCATGAATGTTGCCTTGCAAACGTGCTTGCATTCTGTATCCTGGTATCATGGGCCAAGGACAACAGAGCAGATTCAAGAAAGTGTTATCATGGGACTGTCTCCCAAGATAACTATCTTCTAAAACTTTTAATGACAACATTTGATTCACCTAACCAAATCATAGCCAAATCTCTGGAAGTTTGCCTACAGATTTTACTGGTTACCAAATTCAAGATTACCTAATTATCAGAGAACATAGTCTGTGGAGAAATAGTCCAATGGCTTCTGTTTATGGAGGCTCACTCTCTCCTAAGAAGTAAAACTATGGAACAAAAGATAATAAGAGTTTCAACAATCATGTGGGAGTTAAGTAAGAGTCAATTGTATCGATTATGGTAGACCATTTCATCCTCTAACTATGTTGTTATTTGATTATTAAAATAGAAGAGAAGGACTGAGCAGTCTAAGGGACCTCAGACAGTGGAGCCAGTATGTAACCCTGGTGCACAAGAGGACTTTGCGAACACATTCCCCATGGAGGTTTAACTGCCTTAATCTAGAGACAGGAGAGAAGCCCTAGTCCCTACTTCACATGACCTGTCATATCTACATGATCCCAACTGGATGGCATTCCCCTACATATGGAATTGTGGTGGGGGGGAGGGGAGGGGAGGGTGGTTAGAGTGCATGATAGAGGGCAGAGAGGGTAAAAGGGAGGGAAGGAGGGAGGGAGGGAAACAGGGAGGGGAGAAGGGAGGGAGAGTAGGAGGGAGGGAGAGAGGAAGAGGGAACTGGGATCAACATGTAAAATAATAAATTAAATTAAAAAAATGCTTTGACTCCAAAATTTTAGTTGAAGGACAAGTTACTGGGGATGAGGATTTCTATTTTTGTTTCCACAGAAAATGAAAAGATGTGGATTCCTTCCAGACTAATGTGGTTTGATCACGCCAGACCGCCTGAAACAGAGTACGAAGTGATCCTACATTCAAAACAGTTGGACAAAGCAGCCTTACAGAGTAAAGCCAGGATTTCTGAAACTTCTTTGAATCCCCCATGACAGCACCCCTTACCAGCAGGAAGTAGTTTGGAAAGAACAACGCACAAATTCCCAAATATTGTGTATAAATATTTGTTTTCATTTAATTGGGACTTTGTTATTTAAAATAAATTTAAAAAAAAAATAAAATAGAACATTAGATACTCCATGATCAGTGGATTGTGGTTCCACAATGTGGGAGGCAATTATTATAGAGCATCTAAATATCAATTATGTAGTTAAAATATTGAAATTAATCACAACCTCATTGTTCACAAGCCTGGTTTGCCGCCACCTTAGGGAAGTGGATGATGTTAAATGAACTCATTATTTGATTATTTAATAATATGAAACAATGATTATATCATCCATGACACCTGGAATTTGGTGCCACAGATCATCTAATTACATAATTAAAATATTTAAGTTGCCAATCCGTGTTAATACCCTAGATAATGTAAATATTTGTATAGTTTTGTAAACCAAAAAGCCTCCATTCCATGAAGAGACCTGTAAAGCTCCCTCTTGTGGAGTTAATGTGCAATATCATCACATTTTATGATTCATTGATTAAATTGATGATGATGACATCCTTCATGGACTGGAGTCTGGCCATGCTTCCCTGCCAGTTAAATGCTACATCACCTATTTATTGTGACAGCTAGCTATTACTGACTTATTTAATTCTTTAAATTATGTAAACGGCAGCCAATGCCATCAGGGACAAGGTTAGAAAAGTTGTAGACATGGGCAGAGCATTTTCTGAATGATCTATGCATCTCCCAGAGTATGAGGGTTGCTGGATGATTGAGTCCAGAAGATTGCACGGTGCCCTCTGAGAAGTACAAGGACTTCAACAAGGCCGGCATGGTGGTCTGGGTGTTGACTACCTGCTCTTCCTCCACATCTTCACGTCGGTTGTGATCTACCATGAGAAGAAGTAGTGGCACTAGGAGATCGGCACCATCACCGAGACCTGGCAAAAGGATGACGACCCAGAACATGGAAGAACATCTCTCTCTCAGCTATGCTGTCGATGCCCCTGCTGCAGCCATCTTTTCAGCTGATATCAACATTTTGTCTACTACTGCTATGCCAATAATGGGCCCATTATCTCAGGTCCTGCAGCACCACAACAGAGATTCAGGCACTGGTGGTAATGTCAGGCCCACAGAATTCATCAGGGAAGACAGTATGATTATCTGACGATTAACTGATGGCATTTTAAAAATCCGTGATGACAGCCTACTTTTTCATATCTGGCAAGTCTGCCCAGGAATTGATGAGACAGAAAAAGGTCAATGACTTACATATTTAAAGATGTAATTATTAAATTCTTTCATTATATAATCTGTGATCCCTGAATATTGGTGCCACCTTGTGTGACTCAATTGTGACAGACGATCTAACTATCTGATTATTTCATTATTCAAATCTTTTTTTTTTCTACTCCTGGAAGAGTGGAGTCTGGGTCCACCTTGTTGGTGTTAAATTGTCTCTTGTGATTTCTTTCTTTCTTCCTTTCTTTCTTCCTTCCTTCCTTCCTTTCTTTCTTTCTTTCTTTATTTATTTAAATCAATGTTGATATCATTTTGTTATCTCTCTAGGGGTGAATTATGAGAAATTATCTCTTTATTCATTCATCTTTTTCTTCAAATCTATGATTAAGAACTCAATGACTTTTCAGTATTGAGCAATCATTTAGGCTTCTCGCATAAAACACTATCCACTTGTTTAATGTTTATTCCTTTAATTATGAAAATCTGTCATTATGTATTCAGTGATCACTGGAGTTTTGAGCCTTCTTAGGGGAGTCCATCGTGCCAGACCATCACATCATCTAATACTACACTTACTTATTCAACTGTAAAATTAGGAAATTAAATAATAATTCATCATTAAATTTATGTATTTAAAATACAGGTAATGTTATGGAGTATAAGTCCCTTTTGGAGTCAGATTTTGCGAGATGATGATGTAAAATCATCTCATTACTTCATCATTTAGCTATGTAAATAGATCTTTACATCAATGATAGGTTTAGGACTTTGGTGCCAACTTGTCAGTGTTAATATAAAATGCCTACTAATTAATTATCTATTTAATTTTTAAAAACATTATTATTCCAGGAAGAGATCAGTCTGACTACTCAATGTCGGATATAAGTATGCACCGCCATGTCATTATTCAATCATTTTTCATTACATATTAATTATTTAAATCGATGAAGATGTTGTTCTTCTTGAGTGGAGTCTGGACATTCCTCTATGGGAGTTAATCGTGTGCCATTATTTAATTATGTAAGTACTATTTCCTTGACAATCACTGGAGTTTGGTTCCATCTTATGAAAGTGAAGAGCAGCCTATCTGCCGGGGCCATGTGGCTCATTGGGATTGGTCATTGCATGGTGATTTAAGCCTGTACGGGCATTTTCCCAGGGTCAAAAGTAGAAGCTTGTTCAAGGATCCAGAATAAACTACTTGAAGATCTCCCCTGAGTTGCTTCTTCCTTGCTGGTCGAGGTTGGGCACGAAAGACTGTGCCTCTGTGGAACCAAGGAGTTACCTGCATATTGGCCCTTGTCCTCTGAGCCTACCTGTGTCTGTATATCTTGGGTAGGGGAAGGTTGCAGCCCTTGCATGGGAGAATGTGATGCTTGCAATATTCCTGTCCAGTGTGTACACATTGATTGCTTTTGGAAGACAGATTATAAAACTGACAGACTGGTTTCATTCCATTGTGCCACATGTTCATGGAACTCATGGCATAGTATTTCTATGTTTCTCAAGGCAATTTAGTTTGACAGCTACAGGATGTCTGGGCCTCAATGTTGAATTGCAAATGGTGAAATGCAAATAACAATAGATTTGGCCCAGACACCTTTACATTCCTCCTAAAGTTACAAAGCTATCTGCCCTTTATACATAATAATAGGAGTGCTCTTAGATTGACCCCTCCTTTGAATGATTATTTAAGTTGGAGGTATGAAATAGACATTCAGTATAGACTAAATCTGCTCTCCTGATGACTATCTTGGTTTTCTGTCTCCTAAGTGTCCCTTAAGCTAGCCTTTCCCTCATCAATACTCTGTGACTCAGCAAATGACTCAGAGGTTGCTCGTTTGCACCCTCAAAAAAAAAAAAACAACTTCTGACATAAACTGATATTTAATATGAGCAATGAAATCCAGGGTAGCTCCACACTTAAAGCTAGTATAACTTTTTTTAACACAAATGTTTTGTACTAACATGGGAAATACTAGCACACAGAGAAGTATGTGCTACCTAATAATAAAAATTGATTAATTAGGTTCTCCCACTCCCTAGGCAACCTGTTCCTGTTCCTACTCTTTAATACTCCTCTTCCTGCCCTGGTGGTTTCTCCTCAACACTTGACTGTCACTCTATACAAGTCCTCTCTGTGTCCTATGTCTTCTTCTTATAGAACCTTTCCAGGTCACAGGCCTCTTTAATGCTCAGGTTCCTTCCAAGCCCTGGAGTTGATATTCTCTGCTTTCCACAGGTAACCTTCACTTCCCTCCTGAATCTGTCTTTCATAGATCATCCCTCTATACATCTCAAAGGCTGTCAAAGGTTGGATGACTAAGCCATGCATTCTTTAAGTGACTCCATAAGATTGTGTATGCAGAGGCCATGAGGAGCTGGGCCTTCATGACTCCAATTTCAAGGGCCCCAACTGCAGAGCCTGGTTCTAAACTGATCCCTTCCTCTTTATAAGCAAGCAAGTCCTGCCATTTTTCTCTTTCTTTCTATTTCTGCCCCTTTCCTTCACTCCCTTTCCCAATAAACTCATGTAGGTTTGTTGAGTTTGTTGGATCCATAAATTGAGGCCAGTGTAAGCAACATAGAATATTTCTCAACAAAACAAAACAATACAAACAAAAAACAAAATCAAGAAATTAGAAAATGCAATAGGCACATTGAAACACACTTGGAACCCAGCAGTTAGGACTTAGAGGTGGAGGAAGGAGAATCAGGCCAGCAAGGCACTCTTTTACTAATAAAGAGTTCAAGATCAGTGTTCACTACATGAAATCTTGTGGGCAGAGGGAAAGCACCCACAGACAGGCACAAAAACTGCAAACCAAAACAGAATAAATCAATACCTTATTATCTTTGATAACTATGCATGGATACCAGAGTTTAGCATGTTGTAACCTACATATTTTGAAAATGTAAAGGTATTTCAATTGGAGGAGGTTTTTTTTTTCCAACTGAAAAAAAATAAAGATGCAAGAGCACCTTTAAACAACAATAAAACATAGGGGAATCCTCTAAAGTCTTAAAGAAAAAAATCAATCCCTAACCCTGACATGTATATGACAAGTGCCAACTGTCTTTACAAGTTCAGTTTAAATTTGAGTAGTTGGTACCTAAATCAATATCCAGCAATCTCAGCCACCACAGAAACTAAGATAGTCAATTAGGCTACCTTATAGGCAGGAGTTCCAGACAAGCCATGGGATCAACACAAGAAAAAAAAATTAAAATTAAAATTCAGGTAAGAACTTTGAATGTCAGTCAGGCAGAGTTGAATCCCCATATCCTCCCACTACTCAAAATTGAGTTTCGACAAAGACAGATAAATAAGAAAAATATGTTGCCCCACTTTTCAGCTTAGCCTCCAATCTTTAAATTCAGTGATGTCTACTAAGTTATTTTGGATTTGGATAGGGTGGATATCTATTTATAATGATGCTCTCATGCTTTAATTTTAGGATAAACCTGAATGGTGGTCATAATGGGGGCCTTGTCCATTCCATGTCAGGTGAGGGTGACCAAGGTGGGTAAAAGCATGCCAGGTAGCCAGATCTTGAGACTGAAGTTTTATTAGAAAGGGGATAGGGAGTGAATCACACAAAAGAAGAGATAAAGAGAAACAGAGACACAGAGAGGTGATAGGAGAAAAGAGGGAGAAAAGAGCACAAAGAGATTATGGGGGAAAGAGCAGAAATAGCAGCAAGGGAGCAAAGAGCCTGAAACAGAGAAGAGAGACAGAGTGTAAGTGGGCAAGGTCTGTCCTTTAAAGGGGTCTTTTGCTCCTGTGTGAACACCAGTATTCATGAAACCCTGGACTGACCAGAGAAAATTCTTAAGTGCATTCCTCCATGTGACAGAATCAGGCTACCATAATGCCTGAGTCTTACAGGTTTATTAGAGGTTAACAAGCTGATGCATCTAGAAAAGAAAACTAGCCATTGCTTTTTCCAAGATGTAATGACCTGTGTCAAACACCAAAGAGGCTGCAATATAGGTATGCACTTAATTCCTAAACTGCCAGCAGAAGGTACTGTGTTGGGGATTCATTCAGTCAGCTGGGTCTCCTTTTGCTAACAGTGAGAGATGCAAGTTGAAACCTATCATGTGACTCAGCAGCTCACTCCTACATTATGAGAAAGTTCTTCACAGGAGTGTCTGGGAGTGCATTCCAGAGAGTACTGGTGGAAAGGAATTGGAGGCAGATAGGCACCTCCAAAGGTTTAAGCTTTTAAGAACTGTAAAGATTGCATGTCTAGTTGAAACTAGTGAGAAAACCAACCAGAAACCACAACACAAGGGAAACTGTGTTGGGCTGGAGGGCTGACTAATTTATTGGGGTGAAATGTGAGGTCAAACAATCAAGGGAGCAACAGGAATTCTGTACTGGTTCTGCAGTGTTGGCAGGAGTACAATAACAAAGCCTCCCTGTTCACTTATAAATCCTGGTGAATGGAAAAGAAAAGAGAAACCCAGGGTTTTTGATGCAATGCTTCAACAATACTGAAATAATGAATCCACATTTGATCTGAGCATAATAGTCCTAGGTAGCCCCAGAGAATAGAAAACAAGAGAGCAGCTGGTTCTATCTAAAAGTGGATGCTTTTGCATCTTCCCCACCCCCAGGTCAAGCCTCTAATGGCAGATTTTTAAGGGCAGAGGCTTCACTGTGGTGAATTCAGAGAAGGGCTTGCTTTAGGTACCCTGGAAGGTGGGGAACTGAACTGCAACTCACTGTTATGGCTGAAGCTTCAATTAACTCTCCTTCTCCACCTACTCAAGGAACTGATCTCCAGAATGGGAGCTAAGGAAAATCTTCTTACCAACACCTCCTGCTGAGTCCACCAACACCTGACTCCCCCACCCAGCAGAAAGAAGCTGGACTCAGACCAATTCCCCCACATCCATGGACTCAGAATGGTTTAGGTGAAAGCATTGCTGGCTTCTTTGTATACACAAATAGTGGGATTATTTGGTTGCCCTGTTCCAAATCCCACTCTCAAGTGGCTGTGTATATTCTCACCTGGTCCTGTCACTTAGGAAGTAAGAACCAATTAGAGCTTCTATTGGACCTGCCATTTAGAGAGTGTTTTTGTTATGAATCCAGGCTTTCTGCTCAGATTATCTCATGAAGTTATTTCTTATGCAGTGCCTTTGGTTCTGTGTACATGAACAGAAGGTGGAGAACCCTGGGTTGAACCCTCTCTCATTTCTAATCTGTAACTCTTTCACTCTGTCTCCCTCAATTTATCACTCCCTTTCCATATCTCTGTCTCTCACTAATCTCTCCCACATTGCAGATCAAATAAGGAGTTCAGGGATTGCATCCTCCTGACCTGAAATACCTCCACAGTTCTTTATTATGATCTCTTTCAGTTTTTCCACAATAAAATACTCATTTATCATTTGTCTTGGGTCTAATTACTTATTAACACACCACCTCAACATGAATTAATTTTTTTATTAAGACTAAAGTCAAATATGATGTCTAACATGTTCACAAAATTGTTTACATAATGTGGGTTTTCTCTTCCATGATTTCTACCCTATTACCTGATATAAAGTTGATAAAAAAAGGATTTAAAATATGTACAGGGTTAGAGATATAGATGAACAAAATTATGACTAAGTTCATTGCCATGACCTATGTTAGTTTTCTGAAAACATACTGTAGTTCCTCCTACAGGAATACTCAAGTGTGTAACCATTTTGTGAAAAACCATGAACTGTCACAAACTCACACACAGGCACCACACAATTAAAATTAAATCAAATCTCTAAACAGATTTCCTTATGTGAATATTTTCTCTTATGAGCACTCATTTCTGTAACCCATGTGTTGAGGGTCTTAAAGTCTTCAAATTTTCCTACAACACGAATTGCTTCATGTACAAGAAAGCAAGCATGAAGGATTGGGCTTAGAGAAAACAATCCTTCTGAAAGAGGTTTTTATGTAAATAAAGACAAGTGTTACAATGAAACAGGGTTCCCTTATCAGTTAATTCCATAGGAATTTTGTCCACATGCATTTGTATGTGAGAACAAAACTGTGACATTGTAATGCTTGAACTGATTGTTCACAATTGTCAGATATTTTTCTCTCCAGAATCCTATGTAACTCAATGTGTGCTGGCTGAAAATCCTACCACATCCTTTCTGTAAGATTCCTTTCCGTAGTGTTTTCTTACGCCCACAAAGATTATTTTGATAAGAAAAGTACACAACATTCCCACAATGCATACATGTACGTGGTTTCTATGTACTTTGATTTTTTTTTCATGATTATAAAGACTAATGATACATAGAGAGGCTTCACCATATGGGATTCATTCAGTGACTTTCAAGTATGCATTCTTTTATGATTTAAGAGAGTGCTGGGATGTGCAAAGGCTTTACCACATTGATGGCATTCATAAGATTTCTCTGCAGTATGTGTTCTATGATGAGATTGGAGAGTAGTGACCCGTGAAAATGCTCTACCACATTGATTACATACATAGGGTTTCTCTCCAGTATGTATTCTTTTATGTTCTACCATTTTGCTGCATTGTGAAAAAGCTTTACCACATTGATTACATTCATAGGGTTTCTCTCCAGTATGTGTTCTTATATGACATTTAAGATTACCATTACTTGCAAATGCTTTACCACATTGATTACATGCATAGGGATTCCCTCCAGTATGTGTTGTCATATGTCTACTAAGATGACCATTACTTTACCACATTGATTACATACATAGGGTTTCTCACCAGTATGTGTTCTTTTATGTTTTTTGAGATGACTGCATAGTGAAAAGTCTTTACCACATTGATTCCATTCTTGTGTTTTCTCTCCAGTATGTATTCTAATATGTCTTCCAAATGTTTTACCACATTGACTGCATTCATAGGTTTTCTCTCCTGTGTGGCATGCAAGGACTTCACCATACTGAACACTTCTGTATGGTTTCTCTCCAGTATGACTTTTTACATACCATTGAAAATGTCTATAACATACAAAGGTTTTCACACATTCATTGTGTATATTCACAGGATTTGCTCCCTTGTGGCTTCTTTCATTCCTGCAAAGATAAATGCCATAGGTAAAACTTTACCACGTGCTTTATACTAAAGAAACTTTGTACATGTATAAAATAAATTTATAACTTGGCCAACTATAAACAAGAATCAGATCTTGAGTTTTACATTTATAATGCTTCCCTTGTGAAGTATTGTTTTATTTTCTTTGAAGATACCTGCAATTCAGAGTAAGAGCCTTTAATTCATGTACTACATTTATGGCATCTATTTACAAGAGATTTCTCACATAACTGAAATGCACTGAACCAACTCAGAGCATTCCCATATTTATTTCATTTATCAGTTTTTCCATATTATAAATAATACTTTATTGGCCAAAATATACCAGTACAAATTGAATCATTCACACATTTCAATGGTCATAGGGATTTACTTCAGGTTTGAGTTTGTTGATATCTTGCAGATGATGTTGCAGTACTGATAAATTTTAAACTTCTTTCACTCTCAAAAAATATCCTCAGAGTGGGGACTACTAAATATCTTTCATTTCTTCTCAGAGTCCTAAGAGAGAGAGGTGCGTTGCTTCTTTACATATTCTAAATTCACATGGCTTGCATTTCAAGTATTATATATTTCTTTTACTTTCCTAGGTTTTCTGATATAGAATATTTTGTGTAGACCTGGCTAGCTTGGGATTCACTTTGTATACCAGGATGGTCACAATCTTAAGGAATCCACATTGCTCTTCATCATTAACACTGGAAATAAAAGCATGGGCTATAACTACCTGTCTCAACATATGATATTCTTATTAAAGCAAGAATAACAAAGAAAAGGTTTCCATATTGCACTTATACACTTTGTCTTTCTTTTCCTCACAGAAATGTGTTATAAGGATTAAGGTTTCTCCACAACAACCTTCTTGATATTCATAATCTGACACTTTCCATATGCATACAAAAGTCACAAATATATAAGTAATGCCTGGTTATCTATAGACTTTTTTCTTAGATGGTCTTGGATATAGTTATCACCTATTCAATATGTATATTGTTTAAAATATCTGAATAATATGAAATTCAACAGACTGGCATATCTACATCATAGATCTCCAGGTGCTAAAATTCACAGGGTAGTATCTGTTATGGCATTGTTTCCTTCCATTTTTCACTAAAACCTTGGAAACACATAAGAGCTACCTTTCATTGAGGTACATGGTTTTGTGAGAAAATGAGAACAATTACTATACTTTAAGCTCTACTTATATTCACTGCTGTTCTTCTTAATCTTTTTCTTTTTAATATTGTATGTGTGTGTCTTCAATAAAATTTCTAGAATACATTAAAATATTTTCAGAGCCAAATTTGAATAAATTTACACATGAAAATTTACCTTCTCTGTCTTCTAGAATTTTGACAATGATCTTCCATATTATGTTCATCCCAAATGTACCCTGAAATAACAGAAAATATATGATGTATTATTGTAAATTGTACACAATTTAAGTTAATAACTTCAATGAACATTAGAACCATGCCTCATTCACCCATTTCCCTTTTCTCAATCGAAATTTTAGACCAGTATCAATAACCAAGAAATATGTGGTCCCTTATTTTAAAACATTTAGAAAAAATCAGTCTTACCTGTAGCAGTGAGGTTCTTGTAGGTGTCCAGCAACACATCTGTGTAAAGACACTTTTGAGAAGGATTTAGCAAAGCCCACTCTTCCTGAATGAAATGGATGTGCACATCATCATAGGTCACTGTATCCTACAATAACCCATACATGTGTGACAAAGAAATATGATACTCACATTGTAAATATAAACATCTTTGACAATATATGCATATAAATCTGGAGCCTCACACACTTATTTCATGACATGGACATTATAATGCACTCACCTAATCAATTTAAAAGGAAACTGAATAGGAGGTTCACATGCACCAATTCTTGGCCCTTTACTTAGCATATAGCCCTGGGAAAGAAATCCCAATAAACAAACATAAATGGACAGGCAAGCTACCAGAACAACACTACTGAGAACACATCAGAAACAAATTGTACAATAAGCACAGCCTATCACAGAAATATTGCAGGCCCCGGAAACAGCATCTTTCTTTGTTAGATTTTCACTTTGGTTAAGAGACACCATGGACCTGGGCAACACTTACAAATAAAACTATCAATTGAAGTGTCATACTTAAAATTTCAGAGGTTCAGTAAATCATCACTATGGCAAGGGTCATGACATCATGCAGGCTGCTGAAGTCCTCAATGTTAGTGTCCTTACACCATGACATAGATGCAACAGGGAGTCGTCTGACACACTAGGCAGCATTATGCAAATAAGAAACATCAATGCCTGACCCTACAGTGATGTGCTTCCTCTAACTGGGTATATCCCACTCCAAATCAACTCATCTGCTGTCACTAGAGTGAACTCACGGAATATGGACTTACAGCTGGGAGATCTTCGGAGCACCAAAATAGACCCTCCTGAATGTGGTTGACACTTAGGTGACTTGATCTGTTTGGGGGCCCTGGGCAGTGAAACTATAACCCATCCTAGTTGTCTGAACTGTGTTTTGGAGCCCACACCCCAAGGTGGGATACCTTGTTTAGTCTTGATAAAGGATAGAGCAGCTTACTCCTTCTTCAGCTTTTTATGCCAGATTTTGTTGACTCCTAAATGAGGGTCTTATCCTCTCTGACTATTGAAATGGTGAAAGAAGGAAGAGAGGTTGGGGATGAAGATGGAGAGGGATGGAACCTGGGGTTGGTATGTAACATAAAAACTAAAATTGTAAAAGAAATTATAAAAGAAACAATATATTATTATAATCATGCACTCAAAGTGACTGGTTTTATTCTCATTGTTCTTTCAGAATCAAGTATTTGAAATAAAGTTCATTCCCAGTTTTTGTATATTCAGATTGTGTGTGAGAGAGATATCCATTTTGTTCTTGTTACATCCCATAGTATAGGTTATCCAATACCCTGCATCTGGAGTTAAGGTCATATTGAGCCTAGAATTTTGGGTTTTTGGATCTGAACTCAGTTCATCCTCAAGTAGAGTATGTGCTAAGCCACCTGCATGACCCATAGTACTTTTTAGGCAAAACAATAAAAGTGTTTCCCAGATTGAAAACACCAAGAATAAATCACAGTACATAAATAGAAAATAAACAAATAATCAATGAGAACTTGGTGCATTAGTGTGCATATTCTGTAGAAGATAAATTTGAAGCATGAATTGAATACAATGTAAACTACATTCCTAACAATTTATAAAAGGATACCTAATTCAAAAGATTCATGCAAATCGGAAACAAATAGAATCCCAAGATGATTATGAAAAAATAGTACACATATTGACACAACTAGGTTTCTATATCTACAAAACCATGCAGTGATCGAGAGGTATACAATATTTGGGAAAGAACAAAGGTGGAGGAAGAGAAAAGGAAAAGAACAATAAGAGTTAAATATAGTCAACTTTTAATATTTTCATAAAAATGATTGGTATGTACAAATAAAATGTTTAAAAAGCTTGGTCCCCAAAAAACCCACTGCAGTCATAAAGTCACTTAGTTTAAGGAGGTGTAATCAAGAGAATAGAAGGACACCACCCACAGAGTTAAGAAATAAAGAAAAATATCTGTAATGACAAATTGTGTTCATTTCTAGCTAATGCTCAAAGAGGAGAGAACCTACAACAGAAGGCTATTTTTTATTGTTATGTTTGGGACAGAGTTTCCCTGTGCAATAAATAGCCTTAATTGTCCTAGGTATACCTATGTAGAACAAGCTAGCCTTGAACTAACATCGATGGCATGAACCACCACAACCTGGCTCCTAAAAGAGATTTTGCATTCCACATATTTTGCCATCTTTAAGTTCTTTCAATGTCTCACACCAGCTTATACTTTGAGGAATGTAAATAGTGACAGGATACTGCTTGTTGGGCCAGCAGGGCAATATAAGCCTTCAACAGAAAGTATAGCACCATAATTATTTCATAGTAAAAGAGGAACTTGAAACAGCAGATCACACTTTACTGACAGGTCCTGAGTAAGAATGCCAGAAGATGAGAAAAGTAGGGAATGCAGAACAAAGAAATGATGGGAGCTTGGTCAGGGAGGTTTTGCTGAAGCTGTGTCTTATTCTAAGTATGAATATTATGAGGAATAGTGTCTTGTATACTACTCACATGTGGAAATGGAAGGAAGTACAGTGCTTCTAGGAAGACAACAGGCATTAGCATACAAAGGGACAAAGAGAAGGCTGCTTATATAGTGCAGTACAGGAGGAACACAGGGAATCCCAATAACATTACTGGCTAAACACTCAGTGGTCATGGGCCCAATAACCACAGCTCCATGTGGTGGGAAGAGTTGTGTTATTTGGATCTGAAGCAACCCCTCAACAAAGGCCCTGGTCATAGACAATTGCATTCTCTCCCAAGCATCTTCCTTGTTTCAAAGGATGAACTCTATTTTATTCTCAATAGCTCAATGCCTGATGGAAAACACCTAAAGTTAGAACCCTGAGGCTGTTATTTGCTCTGCCAAGCCCTATCTTGTGTTTCAGAAGGGAGCTATGTTACTTCTCCATGAGTGTACCTAGACAGAAATTCTTGCTTGCTCAGTCCAGCCCTCAACACATCACTGTTTTCCTTTTCAAACAGTTGTCACCTGGGCTCATCTTGCTCATGTGACAGCCATGATTTTCTCAAGAAGACAATTAATGCTTATGGCTCAAGAGGACTTAATGTTCATTGCAACCCAGTAATGCACCCTTGAACAGCTTGTAAAAGCCTTGCTCCGTGGAATGGAGATGGGCATTGGGGCTGTTAGTAAATCAGTGGTTAGTCCATTTGCCATGGTTTGGAGGCAAATATCTGGACTATCCTGGAGAGCAAATGCATATTTTAGCATCCTAATCTCTAACATGACTGGTTAACATGAAACTCAGTTTTTTTTTTTTTTTTTTTTAATTATAGTGGCAGCACTACCTCAGCTAAATTGTCTTTTGAGATACTAACTATCCACCAAGAATTGGTAAACTTTATATCAACAATTCCCCTCTGCCACAAAACAGCTCAATGATGGAGTGTGGTCCAATACAGGAATATCATTCATACATGTCTTTATTGGCACTTGCCTTTAACTTAGCACTTGGGAGTCAGAGGCAGGCAGATCTCTGTAAGATTGGGGCTAGCCTGCACTTCAGAGAAAATGTTAAGTCAGGCTGCAAAGCTACAAGGAGAAAACCTATTTGAAAAAATTATACACACACACACACACACATATATATGAAAAATAATTAAAGAATGTCATCTAGAGCATGAACAAAATTAACTCCAAATGTGGATATTTCCTTAGCCTAGAGACAAGGGGGAGTGACTGGTCCAAAAATCAAATGAGTTGACAGATTTTGATGATCCCTCCTGGAAGACCTCAGCCTCCTTGAGAAATGTATGGGGGATGGGATGAGGAGGTCGCTGGGGGGAATGGGAGGATGAGAGGGAGCAGGAACAGGGATTGATATGTAAAATCAAATCTTTTCATTTATTTTGTTTTAAAAACTGAAGAAAAGCTATTTTGATGGCAAAAGAAAAATAAATGATAATAACTCTGCATTGATCTAACCCCTTAGCTTTACATGTGAAGGGCAGAATTTCTAGAAGGCACTGGACAAACTGAACCTCTTCTTATTTTTTAAATTGCCATCCTTGTGCATGAAAAGTATAATGGAACTGACTACAAAAAAATTTTCTACACAATGCTCCATGATTGAAATCCTTTCCACAAAGACTACCATAAATGTCCTTCCTGGATAGTGAGATCAACAACTACCTTATCCACCATCATGGAGCTCACATCTAGTAACTGTTGGAAACAGAAGCAAACACCCATAACTAAACACTGAGTCAAACTAGAATACAGATGCAGAGGGAAAAAACAAGACCAAGTTGCAGAAATACATAGAGACAGCTGACCTGAACAAGGAGGAGCTAATGGGCCCCCAGACTGATAGCTGGGAATCCAGCGTGGGACTGACCCCCTTAATATGGGTCTAAGCTTGAAGGCCTGAGCAGTCAAAGGGAACTCAGACAGTGTAACCAGGAGGTATTCTTGGTACACAAAAGGACCTTGTGGACACATCCCCTATGGAGTGATAACTGCCTTAACCTAGAGACAGGAGAGTGGCTCTAGTCCCTACTTCATATTACTTGACAGATTTACATGACCCCACCTGGATGGCATAGCACTACATGAAGAATTGTGATAGATTGATGGGAGCGAATGGTCAGGGTGCATGTGAAGGGATAGAGAGGGTAAGAGCAAGTGAAGGAATGAGAGAGGGAGAAGGAACTAGGATCGACATGTAAAAGAAAAAAAAAATGAAAAAAAAAATCCTTTCCAAAGAAGTAGCCCGCTAGTTGAAGTATTTACAGGCTGCTCCCTGGTAGGTGGAGATTCTAGAACCACAATGGGATAAACAGAACACTGAATTTGGCAGCACATTCCACCCAGCTTCCTCCTGGAGGGCCTGCTAAACAGACTTTCTTGACTCCCCATCCCACCCTCCCAACACCCTCACTCACCATGCTGCAGCTTCTGTGCTCATCCATGCTCCCCTCACAATTCCCCACTGCAGCAGTCACAGAGCAGCAATCAATCCTTTGGTGCCTGTTCTGATATAAAACCAAACCTTCAGCATGGCTCCAGGAAGTCTCCTTCCAGACCTGAGACAGGAGAGTTGCCTCAATGTCCCTGATTTGCTAGTGAGGCTTGAATGACAAGAGCAGTTCCTCAAGGGTTAGAAAGTTCTTAAAGACACAGCAAGCCCTGCACCTCCTTTGGCCCTGTCTTCTACTCCAGACCTAGACATTTAAGAGATCTGAACAAACAAGAACTTATTTGTTTTTTGTTTGTTTGTTTGTTTTTTGAGACAGAATTTCCCTGTGTGGCACCTGCTGTCCTGAAACTCACCTAGTAAACTGTGCTGCTCAATTCCTTCCTAATTATTAATATTAATCTTGTTATTGTTGTTTTCTAGTAGATTTTTCTCATTACTTGTTTAATATTAAGTACTTAATTAATTAATTAATTAATTAATTAATTATGGTGTTTGAAATAGTTTCCCTGTGTGGCCCTGCTCTCCTGGAACTTACTCTGTAGACCAAGCTGTCATCAAGCTCACAGAAATCCACTTACCTCTACTTCCTGAGTACTAGAATCAAAGGCGACAGCCACCACTGCATAGTCAGACACAAATTTCAATGTCCCTTACCAGTGCCATCAATAGACCACCTAGCTCTCTTCTTACAGTGCACAGGTTCAACCTCTCTTCCTCCACAAATGTGCAGAGCTTGCTCAGACCATTACACAATGCAGACTGAAGTGATTCTCTTCTTAGGGCTTCCAGTAATATCAAAAGTATACAGAAATTTTTTAGGACACAAGTGATATTTGTTCTGTGCCATCTTGCTGAGGTCAGAAGACTGAGGGGACTTTTACCTGGTTGTCACAGGTCCCTCAGGCAACCATGAGAGAAAGGCAGGAGCCATATTACAAGCAAGATGATATATCTTTCTTCTGATAGACGCCAAGGATACAGGTCCCTTGTATTGGAGTTTTGTTGCTGAAATTAGCGTCAAATTCTTGAGAAATGACTAATAAATAAAAAAAGGGTCATCTGCATGGTAAGCTGAATACTCAAAGAGAATGTGGCTGAGAAAAATGCCTCTACCTATGAGCACTATGTTGAACCAGCACAGGTTCCTCAGTAGGAAGATGAGGAAACACCTGCATGATTCAATGTTCTCTATTCAAACAGAATTGGTAGAACATATCTCTCTGTGTCTGTATAAAGAGGTTTTATTGGAATGTCTCACAGGCTCTGGGCCAGCTAGTATATTAAAGTTGCCAATCAATGACAATTTGAAGAATTCAGTATTTGTTTGGTTTATGGATGTGGATGTCTCAGCTGATCTTCAGTATACATTAGTATTTCAAAGAAATAGGCCTTAAAGTTATAAAGGAATAGACTCAGCAGGATCCACATGGTATTAAATTTGTGGAGACTGTAAATGTTTCCTACAAGTGTTGTTGTATTTTGTTTGTGGTTTAGCAAATGAAGCCTGCCAGCTGGTGGTGGCACATGCTTTGATTCCAGCCCTTGAGAGGCAGAGGCTGGTGAATCTCTGTGTCTTCTATTGGGTAAAAAATGTTCATAGAGAAACCCTGTCTCAAAACAAAAACAAACAAAAAAAACAAACCAAAACAAACAAAAAGAACAAACAAACAAAATATAAACAAACAAAAAGAAAATTGCCTGAAGTTGAGAGTGTGGAGCTAGGCAGTAGTTATTCACAGAGGACAGGCCATGGTGGAACACGCCTTTAATCCTAGCACTTGGGAGACATAACCATGTGGATCTCTGTAATTTCATGACCACTGCAGGCTACACCAGATTGATACAGTTAAAAAGAGACAAAGAGAAGGTTTGGCTCATTCCTTTATCCCTGTACTTGGGAGGTAGATATGGCTGGGAGGAGAGAGAAATATAAGAGGGAAGAAGACAGAAGTCACTGTGTTCTGGACAGAAATATCCTAGGATCAGAATCGCCTGGCGCTTTGGTCTGAGGATTCAGTAGAAGTAAGAATTAGGAGCTGGCTCCTCTGCTTCTATCATATTTCATCATTAACCACATATCTTAATCCAGGTATTGATTATTAAGACCAACTAGAATTAGGTTTACAATTTCCAGTGTAGTGTGTCAAAACTGAACTATGTTGTACAAGACTAGAATTGATGGTAATAGAATTGATGGTATAAATCTTTACCAATTTACCAAGTTTATTGCTATATTTTGTATGTTTGAGCTAGAGAGAAAATGGTTTGTATGAGTATACAGGTTATGGGATGTAGATAATTATGTGAAGTTGAATGTTAGTATTTGACCCTCTGGTCATCCCCCAAAAGATGTTCTGAGTCTCTTCCCAAGATCCACCCCATGTTTTATTGGATGAGCCAAAATTCTTCCACACATTAACAATAAAACCAAAATAAACAAAGAACAAAATAATGGTCTTTGGGAACATGAAGCACCAGAATTATGATCCTATACATGGTAAGTTTGCAACATGAAATGAATACAATCCAGTGACAATAAACTACAATTTATAACAAAATGCTGATTACAAAGGCACATTAACAATATTTTTTGGAAATACACAGAATACTCAATGGAATTATGAAAACACAGTACACAAACTGACATAATATGACTTTTATACTTACCACAAAGTTACAACAATCAAAATATGTACAATATGTATAAAAGAATGAAAGAGATAGAGAGAATAACCCAAAAACAAGACCAGAAAATATCAACTGTTAATATCAAGTAAAAAGAAAGTTAGCCAGGAAAAGTGTGATCTTGACCAGTGTTATCCAAATACCTATGAATGCATGTGTACAGAAATTAAATAAATACAGACCTCAACACCCCGATTAAATCAACTCCAAGTGACACTACAAGGCTTTTGACCCTGCAGCTATAGATATCTATTCCAAAGACAGGAGGTCCCTGCTCTAGAGCTCTCTATGCAAAAGGAGCTGATCTGCTATGGTTCTGTAGACCTTTATGCACCTTTATGCTTTCAGGTAAACCCAGCCCCACTGATGTCCATTCCTAAAACAACATGGAAGAATAATTTAATATCTGCTTCCTGCCACATGGTTTATGGCCAAAGATGAGGACTCTGACCTAACTCCCTACCCAAAACCATAAACACCTGAGAAATCTCTGAGAACAGAGACTCCTTTTGTCCCATGGAATTGAACTTCACTTAGCACAGTCTTGTACCTGGTGGTAGCAGAGAGTTAAAAACATTATAATCTTGTATTGCTGACATACATCCGCATCACCATTTTTTAATATTTTCAAAACTATTTATAATATAAAACTGAAAGATGAATGGAATATTCAGAACTTCAAGAAATCAGACCTTCAGTTTTCTAGTGTCAGCCTCCACTGCACCAACAGCATTGCATGCATATGCACACTGGAAAGTTATGTAATAACCAGCACATCTTCGCATGCCAGGGCTGCAGAGTCTTCCCCAAACCAAGAAACACATGAACAGGAAGGCCAGAGGACAAGGGTCACTGTCCAGGTCACCACATGGACCAAAAGAACCAAAGTATGTCTCATGGTCCACACAAATCTTTGTAGAAATGGAACTTGAGAAGACCTGATTTGAAGACCCCATGCTCAAAATGGTGTAACTTGTGTACTTCCTTATGACTTGATAGAGGAGAAGGAAAAGAGAATCCTGAAAAGAAGCCTTCTCAGAGTCCATCATTAGCTGGGACCACCCACTTGGTCCTCTAGTTTGCACCTCTACCAGGGAATCAGAAGTCAATGAATCAGATTGGACATTCCTTGTAGCTCTGCACTACCCACCCTGCAGACAGGGGCCCAGTCAAGATAGTTTTTGTTTTAGTATACATTTTTCTACTGTTCTTGAACACAAACTGCCCATTATGGAAATCACTGTGTCCTTTTTGTACAGATTTTATTACACATTCATTGTTCCTGGCTGGGTAAACATTGACCTCATAGCTGGGAAATACTGCAGCCAAATCTATGGCACCTCAAATATTCACTGTTTTTAGTGGAAACTTCTGTCTAAGAATGAAGGCAGTGAATTAGAAAACAATGAGGAAGCATGCTAAGGGCTTCGATGCAAAAAAAAAAAAAAAAAAAAAAAAGAGTATGTG